>NC_143016.1:83226260-83471973 GCF_055824585.1 Amblyomma mixtum | reverse complement strand
CCGCGAACATCCTGAATTCTACTGCGTGCCTGCTTTAACGAAAACTCTAAACCGACATTCGGCACACAGTTCAAAAGATTCGAACGGGTTTTCTAAGGACAGTCTATTGAACATCGTGGCAGATTCTCCACCAGAGAATCGTGCGTTGGCGGCATCTTGCATTGCATCTTGCCGCTCACCTTTATCTCCCCCCCCCCCCCCCCCCTTCACCTCAGAGGCCGTAACCACTTCGATGCACACCGAACTCGCATCAGCATAAACAGGGCGCGCACGCGAAAGTCCCAACAGCGTTAACTACTAGTACACGCCACGACTGCAGCCACCGTGGCGCCTATCAACTCTTTCCATCCGGCCCGAAAGAAGCAAAGAAACGAGAAAACAAAGAAACACGGGCGCCACGACGACGCGCTCGTATTCGAGAAGACGACGCGCCGAGCGCAAACGACCCATCGAAGCCGCGCGCGGCCGTTGGGTTCAAGATCGCAGCCGTCGACAGAGAATGATACTTCTCTCTCCCGAGACAGCGGCGCGGCGCCATCTAAACAGCCCATCGGGTCTTCCCGCACGGCTTGCGTGCTCCCGGCGGACGTGCCGCTGCCGCGGTGCCTCTCGTGACGCTTCGCGCGAATCCATCAAAAACGGCCGAGACGTCGCACCGACTTCGAACTATCTCTCTCTCCCCCCCCACCTTCTTTCCCGCTCCTCTTTCTTTTCCATTCCGCCGCTTTTCTCCTTCCATCTTTGCTCATCTATTCAATCGTGCGTCGCGCGCAGGACGTTTTTTTTTTTAGGGACGTTCGACGTCTAGAGAGAGCGCGCGCGCTCTCTCTCCTAAATAGCTTCGGACGGATCGCACGCGAGACTCGATCCTTCTCCCGTCCCTATTTATAACGACACACGCTCATAGCAGAAGGCGGACACGTTCGATTTCCTTACGTAGCTTCAAACTAAGAAATAAAGAAAATATAATGGATACCGTTGCTGCCGATACTTGGTGCACAATCTATCTCGACCTCTCACAACCACAGCAGAGCCCGCACGGCGTGAGCTTAAATTTTCCTATAGCGTGTATACAATGTATACTATTTAATACAAAATAAAGTAACGGGGGAAGCACTGCTCGTAACACTACCCCTTCAGTGTGCGAGAGAAGGAAAAAGAGAAGAACGACCACGCGGTTCTCGGTTTCCAGTCTTCCTTATTTAAATTTCAATTCCTCTCGAGTTCCGGTTCCGTTTCGACGTAGTTCGAGAGGGCCACCGGCGCAGAGGCCGCTCGCTGCGCGTTGCAAGTGTGTATAGAGCGTGTTCTCCTCCTCATCCACTTCGCTGCGCGACAGGCCGCGCGAGAGGGCAGTCACACCGCTTCGACAGGGGTGAAAAACGGCGGCTTCAGGCAAACATCGCCGAAGGAGTTTATACTTTGCTTCTCGCGTAAGAAGAGCTCGTTCGTTCGAGTCCCCCTGCTGTTCGAACTTCCGCACAAATAAGCAGGTTCTTTGCTCGCCACACAGCAAAGGGCTGACACGTGATGCGTATGCAGCTTCGAAACCCGTTCCTTTTACAGTATGCGATGCGAGACGAACAGTGTAACGTATCATGTTGCCATTCGATTCACTTGTAATACGTAGCAGAGGACGTCGGACGCGCCATGCTGCGTGCGTTCAGCACCAGCCGTGTCTTGAACAGGGTCTACGCGATACCAAAAAGGAGGCAAATGATACCGCGTGCAATGGCCGCTTTCTCAAAATTATCAATCCAGCTTCAGAGCAATGCTGCCTGTGCGAGTAAATTGCGCGAAATCCAGCTTTCAATATAAAAAAAATCCGCGTGTGTTATGTCGTAAAATACGTTGACATCGTATTCGCGAATCTGCCACACGCACTTTCCAAGTGCTGACAAGCACGTTCATCGCTGTCTTCTGACTGTCGCAGTCAGCGGCACCATTTGTTGATCAGTGTGCTACGTGAGTATAAGTTAAGTCGAAAATATTTGAAAAGGCTCAATTTCTCAATCCAAGCGTAATGCCGCAGCATATATCCTGTGGCCGCATAGCATCGTGAAGACTACGCTGCGAGAGAGCGTGACGTCACACATCACGGTGTTAGCGGGACACTCAGTGAATGTTTGAAAACTGGTTTATTGAGGTCGCTTAAGAAAATTTACAGGGATGCCAGTCCACGCTTTCAATGGAGATCGCGCCGTGCGAACCGCGCTGCTCTCGCCGCGTCCTCTCTGTGTGTCGACTCTCCTCTGTCTCTCTCTGGCGCTCGTCTCTCTGTCCTTTGGTCCGTTCTTCCCCCCCCCGGTCGCGTGAGGTTCCCCCTCTTCCCTTCGGAGTGCGGGAGGCGTCGCGAGGTCCCCTCTTTTCTACGAAGAGCCCGTGGCTCTAACATGTTGCTCTCCTTTTGCAGGCGCGGTGCGTTCTCGTCGGGGTCTGCTTTCCTCCGGCCATAAATCTGTAGAAAGTGCGTGCTGTCCGAAACCCAAAGCAGTTAACGAATTCTTGGAACTTCCTTGGGCCGTGCGAGAGACGTTGCCGTCGGCAGCATGCTGACAACGGCAGCAAACGTTCATACTAATTTGCGGCAGAAGTGGGGACGCAGCAGTAAAATATGACAGTCGTGTGCGAATACCCCTCCCCACGTGATGTATAGCGAGCTCTCAATCAGTGTATACAAAGGAAACGGATATTAAAAAAAAAAAAAACACATCGGGGTTCAAAATCATCCATCTGCACTCCGTTCCTATTTGAAAGCATTACCTTCACCTCCGCCGCCTTCGGAGTTTTAGTGCCAACATCCCCTAAACTCGCTGCAAAGCAGTTCCCATCGTGCAGAGGGCGGCCCCTGCGGCGATCCCTGATCCCGCGCGCGCGCTTTTGCGGCCAGTCCTCTCCATCCGCCAATAAACAACAAGAAAGGCGAAAACAGCGAAGTCGGCGTCCGCAGTGAGCAGCGGCTGCTCACCGCTGCCATTAGCGGCGGCGCGGCGTTTGAGTGACGCCTGACAAGGAAAAGCAAGATAAGACGACGGGCGGCACCCAGCGGCGGCTGCCGGCGCGCGCGCGCTTCGAGATGTCAGGCGAGCCGAAGGGGGGAACGGCCCGGCCTGACAGGGGCGACGCAGCCGAGAGACAAAGATGGCGCGCGCTTCTCCTCTCGAATTCGCGCGCGTGCACCCAACAGCGGTGATAAGCGAAATGAACACGGCCGAGAAGAAACTGAAGAAAGAGGAGGAGGAGGTGGCTGCGAATAAGGAAGTCTCTCCCCGTGCAGCGACGCCCGCTTAGCGCACTTCCTCGAAGCGGCGCGTGTGGTCGCCTGTTATACTTTGGCCAACGAGGCGGTGGGTGGGGAAAGTTCGCAAATCGTCGCGGGCAGTCAATGCGTGTGCGTGTGTGGCTCCAGCAAAAGTGGAGCATCCTGCTAAATGTGAAGCACTGGGAGAGATTTATCGCGTGAGCGTGCACAGCGGGAAAGGGAGCGCAGCACATTATGCGCATACAGGGAAAAAACTCAGCGGCCGCAAAAGGCCCGTGAAAGCCACACAAGGGTGCACACACACGAGGTGTGTAATTAATGTGCGCAACGGAGGCGCGATCCTGTACAGACAACGTGGTTGGTTACGCAATTTCGCGTCGTTGTAATGAAATCGGCACGTTTTCTTCATTACCGGGTCCGTTAAAACGAACCGGCTAAGTACATTTACGAAGCGGAACCTAAAATCCCTTTAGCCCCTCCCGTATTCCAAAGAAGCAACACTGTGCATGTGGGAAGGCGACTGTATGGACAAAGCAGCTCCAGATGTGCGGGACACTGCGTCTTCGTCACGCTACGACAGAAATTCGTCGCATATGAAACACCCTAAACCGAAACTACCAAAGCAGGAGGCGGGCACAGGTGCCTGAGGCACGGAAAGAACGGAAAATACGGGAGCCAGCTATAGTGAACGCAGCAGAAGCAGCGACAGCCGAAGAAGGCGTCGGAATGCAAGACCAGAGCGGAAGGAGGCCGATCGAACTGCGGGGGCGTAAAGCGAGGAAAAAGCACGTCGTTTAGAACGGGATGCTGCGGAAGAAACAAGTAGTACGGGATGCAAATCAGCAGCAGCGACGCGAGGAAGGAGAGGAAATCCGGCGCACTCAAGAGGCTGAGCGCGAGAGGCATGGTTGGCAGCTCCATAGTATATACTATGTCCCGTTGGGATGCAGTTCAACGGGGCAGATTAACAATTTGTTTTTAGTTTCGCCGCCGCGTTCGTTGACGTGACGTATACGAAACACGTGCACAACGCACCAATTTATACTGACTGCTCGTGCAGAAGTCCGCGAAAGTGAGAACGAATTTTGTCGGCCACCCAAGTTCCTTTTTTCGTCGTATATTGAGTGAACAAATGCTTGGGCCGTGCTGAGTCGCGTCACAGAGTGGATGAGTTGTTGCTTATGGAAGACGAAATAATAGGCGAATTGTTTGCAGCCCTTGCAGGCAGCACGGCTCTACGCCAGAAGGTATGGGGATGAGTGGTAAGGGGAACAAAGGGAAGAGCGTCAACGAGTAGTTGGGTGAAAGGGGAAGGAGAGGTGGGGTGAGCGGAGGGGAGGCACGGGGCTCGGAAAGTCGAGGGTGCTAGAGGAGATGCACGAGTCCCGTGGACTGGAGGAATTTCGAGAGACTGCGGAACGAAGTGAGTTGAGTGGATTGTGGGAATAGCATTTGGTGCATCGTACTGAAGGGGAGTTCGAGATGGAGTATTTAAGCGAAGAGGAGGCCCTGTCTTTGTTGAGTGGATTGTGAGAATAGCATTTGGTGCATCGTACTGAAGGGGAGTTCGAGATGGAGTAGTTAAGCGAAGAGGAGGCCCTGCCTTGACGAAGTTTTCTGGAGGCAGTCCAGTAAGCATCGACCCCAAAAAAAGCCTGAGGAGAACGACTCTTCATGCTTGGATGGAGGAGGTTTGGGAGCTTTTCCCGAGGTGACCCGTCGGTCAGGATGTCGTGATAGGGTGATCTGATGTACGACTCGACGGGAGAAGTTACTTGGCGACGGCGAGGAGATATGGTTGTCAGAATGGAGGGTTGTTTTCGCTAGAGAGACAGGTACAACGATGTGGGCTTTGAGCTATTGGAGACACACTTTGGATCCGTTTTCATGGAGGGCAATGAGCTTATGCGCAAGCAAGATTGTCCCCTTTGGTGCGTTTCTCCTGTTGCTCGTTGAAATTGCCTTCATATACGGTTATCACCGGCGCAATTCGTCGAAAATCTCTCGTTTGTAGCAGAATGCAGGTACCAGGTTTGACGCGACATCGCGGTCTGGCGTCACAGGCGTAGGATTCCCGCCATGCAATGCGTTTCTTTCACGCTTCTAATCTCAACAATCTCAAATTTTTCCAACGACTCAACCAAGTAAACACAAGTAGTGACCTCCCTGGGCTCGACTACGCGCAGATGATGATCCCCCCCCCCCCCCCCCCCCTTGCCACCCTTTTTTTTTTTGGCTGGTTTTAACGGATGGACGCGATCGGAGGCAGAAATGCACAAAAACGCGACCCTAGCGCCCTCCTTTTGAAGGAGACAGCGTGAAGCAGCAGCACGAAACAGTGAGAACACCGCAGTGTGCGATCGCTCCAATCGCGACGGACGCATATATAGAACGCACCATGCCTGGTAGTGGCGCAGAGCGTCGGAAAAGGGGGGGGGGGGAGACGACCGCCCAGCGACGACGCAGGCCGCGCAAACACCGAGCGCTACGCACACGCACAGAGGACACGCGGCTACACCGCACAGCCGCCAATCGCCGATGCAGCGAATCAACCAGCAGCAACCGGTTTAAATTCGCGCCTTGTTCACCCCGACGAGCCAGCCGCCACCGAACTAAACAGCTGGAGGAGAAAGGAGGAGAGGGGGGGGGGGGGGGGGGGGCTTAGAGAAACGCACTGCCGCCTCAGCAGCTTCAGCATCAGCAGCCGAAGGTCCGGTAGTTGAACGCTGCCAGCCTCGCTCGCAAACAGAACAGAAACGACCACGGTTTTCTTTGCCACGCGCATCGGATTCGGTAGAATAGGGAGAGAGAGAGAGAGAAAAAAAAAATCCCGCCAGCTTCTGCCGCACGGCAGCTCGAGCCGCCACGGAGCAAGCAGGTCGAACACTGCGTGCGTGTCCTCTTCTGCGCGGCGCACGCATACATGCATACATATATGCACACACGCGGCTGGGCAAACCGAGCGGAGGCAGAACCACGCGGGAGCGAAGAAGCTGGGGCGACTCTTGTTCGAGGATGCAGGATACTGGTGTGCTGCCCGCAGTACGGAGGCGCCCTAATGCAGCCACGCTGCTTTCACGCACTAAGACCCCGCGCACGACTCCAACTACCGCGATGAGCGCCCGTTCCGCCAGGGAAGGAGAAGCGGCGGGGTCCCGGACGGTGTTCCGGCCGCCTCCCGCCGGAGTTGCGCCCGCCTGTAGTATAATGATTCTTGTTATGGCCGCGATCGTAATGCGAGAATCGGCGCCGCGAACGACGGATAATGTGTAGCTGGAGGCGTCAAGTTATTGCCAGGGTTCCCCGCTCTCTCTCTGTCCATCTACCAACCACTTTAACCCCCCCTCCATTCTCTTCCCGTACATCTTACGAATAACGACGCACAAGTCGGCAAACAGGGAGAAGAGAAGTAGAGTCGGGGACAAAAAGTCTCTGGATCGGCGCGCACCCTGACCGAAGTCGATAACTTAATTTTTAGCAGCCGAATGGGAACCACGCTCGAGAAGGTGAAAGCCAAAATCCTGTTATTTCACCTCCCCAAGCGTGCTCTCGAGCCGGCGGCTAATAATAGAGCTTTCGGTTTCGTTTACGGTTCACATGGTCCAGATACTTTTGTCGCCAACTGTACGTGAGCGCTCTGTGTCGTCTGCTTCTCGCAAAAAACGTCCATTCGCTCCTGTTGAAAGAACACGGGGAAAAACTACTAATCAAAACGAAAACAAAACAGAAGGCGAACGTGGGTTTTATCAAGGGCAGACGCAACGAGAGATGGCCCTCGGGAAAACTTGCAACATGTGAACGAAAACATTTCCGGGCACAAGGCCTTTTAATGTAAGTCAGTGCGCTGTTAATGGTGCTAGAAGTGTGGTAGAAGCAGAAGAACTTCGCAGTATGTACCAAACTGTGAGCACTGGGGCAGGACGGGCCTAGTTCATGGCCGCCCACATCATGAGCGCTGGACGAAAGAGACGGGGGACGATTGCGAGCAGTAAAGCGAATTGCGCTTATTGCTGCAAGGAATAAAGTTTATATCATCAACTTTCGAAAGAATAATCTGTGTTTGAAAGCTATGAGAACACTCATGTGCGCTCGATGACCATTGCTCGATGATGCAACGTTGTACGCACAGCACATTTCCCCCGTGATTCAAGCTCAACCGACAACTGATGCTCTGTGTTTTCATTTACTCGATCCCTGCACGCTACTGCTCGCACACTTGTTGAAGAGCTTCAGTCAATCATGCATCACCGCGCTACCAAGTACCTCGGGAGGCTAATTCCCACGGGTAGCTCAATGTAGCAATGACACGCTCTATGAGCAGCGGTGGCAACGGCGTACCAAGACGTTCTGTCCCGCGTCGCAAAACGCCGCAATCAGAAGCGACCGTGACAGTTTTCAATTCATCATTTCCTACTCCCCTCGAAGGTGAGACGTACGTGTCCCGGCGAAGCTGAAGTCCGAAGACACAGCGACGTCGAAAATTTTTAATCGAATGGTGCGAGCAACGTCTGTTTCGAGAAATTGAACTCAAAAGTAGCATAGACCAAGCTAAAGAAGGCAATGACGGACACCCACGACGCCCGCATGCTCGCCTGCAGCAACAGCAACAGCACTATGAGCGGATAAAAAGAAGTGCCGCTTCACAGCTCTTATCTCGAGACGTAATTAAGGATTCCGCGGCGCTAAAACACAAGTACCCCCCCCCCCCCCCCCCTTTCCCGCTAAACGATTTCGCCGTCCGCGCAATGCCGCAGTGCGCCAAATCATCCCGCTCTCTTGGAAGGAACGAAAGAGGAAGAAAGTTGAGAGAACAGCGACCGTGCAGGAGTCAGCGTATACAGACGGAGAGAGACGAGGAGCTCGAAGGAAAGGGTGAAGCACTGGCGAAGGGCAGAAACAGATGCTCCCAACACTCCGCGGAGGCACCAACGGTCAACTCCTATATTTTATCTCTCCTCATTCTCTCTCCTTCCACCGTCTCTCTCGGCCTTCCTTCGCTCACAGACAGCTTGTTTTTTTCTTTCGCCGCCGTTCGTTCGTCCCTGAACGCTGAGGTTCAGGATCGAATAGGTGCAATCGCTGCACAGGATGGAGCGAAGAGAAGAAGAAAGGAGAAGGCGCGACTAACAACCCGCCTTTGCCGCTGCTGATTGAATAAATCTCGGCCGGACGGCGGCTGTTCTCCGCGAACCGGACTACATTACGGGCCCCCAAGGTTGCACTACGCGCTGCCGAATAGGAGGCTGCCGCTGCTGCCAGCGGCCGTCGTTTACAAAGCACGCGCTTCGGAGAGCGGAATAGCTGAGTAACAAAACAGGAAGGTCAGCACTGGAAGAGAGAATTCGACGGCGCCTGTCAGGCACAAGAAGGAGCAGTGCTCGACGTCGCGCGATAACAACTACGTCAAATGAGCGCCTAAACGCAACTGGTCGCCAGCGGCTTGTATTGTCAAGGAAGAAAGAAAAAATTTGTACAAAAAAGCGCGCTTGCAGAGAAAGCTACACATTGGATAATCATTCGTCCTGCGTGTTAAGCGAATTATCTGCCGTTAGAATTTGTTGCACAAGGACTGTACACTGGCTGGTCGCGCAACAAATTCTACCATGAGCAGTGCACTCGCTAAGAAATGATCGAAACGAAAAGTGCACGCCTTTCTTCCGCCAGCCGAAGTTTTCCTAAGGGGCCGAACGATGCCGAGAATTCGCAGAGTACAGCCCCCATCCGCAAAACTAATTAGCAAATACCCCCCCCCCCCCCCCCCCCCCCCATCAAGCAACTCGAGTCAAACTAATATGGACCCCCGCACAGTCAGGCCTCCCAGGAAAAGAACAGGTCAACAACATAGCCAGGACTAACTATCCGGGCAGGACCAGGCGCGTTTCCAAACCAAGGGGTTTGGGAACAGCAAGGGTCCTCTCCTCACTTTTAATGAAATCACGACTTCCATCAGAGAAGCAGAAGGGAATACCCACTTCCCAGCCCCACGCTCACGCAAGAGCAAGCATGAAACCACTCTCAGCCAGCTCCAAACACATACATTCCCAAGCCCAGCAATACTAGCTAAAATTCACCCAGATATACACTCTGCAGAATGCAAAAGCTGAGGATAGTATGCGAACCTCAACCACATCATGCGGGCCAGCAGTAAGAATCCTTTCAGCGGAATAACCACAGAGGAGCAGTGGGAGACCGCGCTGCGCAGCTCGGACCTGTGGCAACAAAAGTTGCTCACAGAGAGAGCTGACCAGGTCGCCGAGATACAAGAGATCAAGGCCACCAAGCGACAGTAGCCCGCCTGCGCCAGAAGGGAGCCTTCCTCATCAAAGACTCAAATAAAACTTATTGTCTTCTCGATAACCGGCAGAGGCTTGCATTTCGACGGAGACTAAATGCGAGAAACTCCCGTGCATACTGGGACTGTAGTGCGCGCTATAGAACCCCTAGCGGTCAAATTTAATCCGGAGCCCTTCAATGCGCTGTTAGCCCCACAATGTACAGCTCTGACACGTAAAGCCCGCATAACTGAAATCAATTACCACCTGTGAAATTCGGTGTTGAATTTGTTAGCGCTTATTCCGATAAGTTTTAGCGCCACAGCACGACAAACAGCGAAGCGAATCGCAAGCGGCTGTCCTGCCGTCTCGCAATGTGCCGTCCTCTCGAGCTAAAACGTTTTCACGCGAATTATTATAACATTTCTTCTCTTTTCAAACCTGCTTCGCCCGATCTCTTGACACGGGAATCAAAAGAAGCTAAGACCGCCGTCACTTCGTGACTCAACACAACGCTCTTCCCCGGCAACGCGAGAGAAGCGATCGGAAAAGAGGGGAACCAAAAAGAAGAGCTGCCGCCGGTTTTCTACCGTTTTCGCGCTTTGTCCGCCGCCGCAGCAACACTCGAAGGCGAGAGAGAGTGCGAGAAGGCGGCTCCGTGGCCTCGCGCCTCGGCTAATCTCTTTTTCCCGAGAAGCGCTCGGTGGTCGGCCGCGTCTTGCGTCTACGGACGGCGGCGGCCGGCCAGGAGGGACTCGTTCCGAGAAGACTCTTTAAAGTGCCATAAAATACGGCTAAAAGCCGCTTTCGAAACACCTCCTCCGAATATGCTGCCTGACTTTTGGAGTGCCGTATCTCTCTCCCTCTCTCTTTCCCTTTCTCTCTGCTCGTATCGCCAACTTCTCTCGGGAGCAGAGCTCGTCCTTGTTGCGAATCCAATGTGCGCTGCTGCGTTTAGCCACGCGCGTATCCTCGACCGAGCTATACGGCTTTTGATTAAAGCAGCAAATGACAGCATAAGGCGGTCACTGATCCCTCGGCTTGCATTCGGATTCGCAACAGCGTTTTATTGCTACGCAGCGGCCGACGGAAGAGGCTGCATGCTTCGAGCCCTTCGCATTCGCCAGTCACGTGACAGACTTCTCCGAGACATCACCGGTGCGACGTATCGGGCGTGACATAATAGAGATATTTAGAATAGGGTGACCCTATCGTTTAGGGGAATAGCGGGCGCTATAGTGCGCAGACGCAGGACGCCCTATCGGTTATTGTCGTACGCCTGCGCACTGGAGCCCCGCTATTTTCCTGTGCCCCTAACCGATAGGGTCCCTATTGAGAGTACCTAAAAGTCCCTATTTATAGGGAGATCGCTCAATACCTGGCGACGGGATGGCTTCGTTTCTTCCTACTTTCTTTCCTTCTTGAGAATGCACTAAAAGTGCACCGAGTGCACTGAAAGCGTGCATTTCCCGCCTGAGTTTCGTCGCTAGCGCCGAGAATAAAGGTTCCAGAAAACGAAACTTTGCAAACGAAGAATTGCGGCAGTAATTGCGCTGCAACCATTAACCCGATTAGCAAGGGCGGCCGCGGTGGCTCAGTGGTTACGGCGCTCGGCTGCTGACCGGAAAGACGCGGAATTCTAGAGGCCCGTACACTGTGCGATGTCAGCGCACGTTTAAAGAACTCCAGGTGGTCGAAATTATCCGAAGCCCTCTACTACAGCGCCCTCATAGCCTGAGTCGCTTCGGGACTGACGTCCCAAATCCCAAAGCGACTCACACAAATTATTTCATCTCGTGCAGATTAATATAGCGAATGAAGCCTTGTAACGCAAATCGAGCGAGGGACCACGCTGACTTCTTCCACCCTTGTTCTTTGATGATAGCCCAATAACGGGGCAAACCGTGTTTAACGAAACTGTGACGGGCAAACGCGAACAATTTTCTATCCGGATGTTGCAGTGATTGCGCCCAACTTTTGCGCTGCGTGCTTTTGATCATGGAATCTAAAGAGCTCTGTTGCAAGCTGAGCACATCACACCTCTTTCCGAAAACGTGCGCAATGCGACAAAAAAATAGCAAACGAACAGCAAAGAAAAAGCAGGGACCCAGCAGACGAGCATGCGGTTCTGCTACGACAGTTCTTTGCGCTGAATAATCTGCGATTAAAAACCAGCGCGTTTTTTATGGTGAGTGAAAAATAAGTAATGTTTTGCCTGCTGGCTTATTACATGATACATTTGCCATGAGCTTGGTAAAATGCGTTCTAACTGCTGACGACCACGCTGTCGCTTTCTCGTACCTCAGAGCACTCTGCCCCAAAGCAAGCGGGGAGTAACGCGCCTGCCTTTATTTTTCCACGCGTACTATTTCTGTACCTTTGACAGCGTTGCGCCACGATTAGGAAACGGTGCCCACGCGCCTTACACAAACGTTGAGTGATATCCTACCGATTGTTATTGGATGTTACCGAAAGTCACGCAGATACTGCGGAGACTCCGTGTAACGCCAACGGAAAACTTCGAGGGCAAGACACCGATGGCAGTCTCACTCGCCTCGAACGGGCTCCCTCGAGGTTCTACCGGGGAGCGCGCAGGGCCCCTTCTTGACTCTCCCCCGGTTCCTCCTTGTCTTTTCCGCCCCGATCATCGACAGCTCTGCCGAACCTCCAAACGTCCGCCACACGCTCCGGCGCGCCGAAGTGCGCACATTATTTTAATAAGCGTCCCCCAGCAGCGCGAGAGAGGGGCCACGCGCAGTTCCGCCGACAGATCGGCCGCGCTGCCATTTTTCTCCTCCGCGCGCGTGCGGAGCCATTAGGAAGAAGAAGAAGAAGCAGGCGGCTCTTCCTCTGCAGCGGGGCAGGCGAGCGAAGCAGAGAAGCAGCGCGCGGCATTCCAGAGGGCCTCTGACGCGCTCATTTTCCTCCTCTCTCAACCACCGCAGCCGATTCAGAGGAGGAGCGGAGGAGGGAAGAATCTTCCTCCGTTGCGTGCCTGGACTGCGCCGGGGTGAAGGCGAGCGCGTTGCTCGCCCCTTCCTTCGCAGCAAGCCAAGCATCGCTTCCCCCCCTGCCTAACCTTCCATCACCCCCCCCCCCCCTCACCTCGTGGACCCTACCACAGCCAGCGGAGGTTCGTGAGCGAGGCGTGAAGTGAAAAACGGACCGGCTCCTAGAAAACGCGCCGCTGAGTTGCTGCCGCTGCTGCCGTGCTGCTCCCGCCGGCGCCGTGAGGTGGCCGAAGAGGCGCGCGCTAGGTTCGAAAGCCAGCCGAGGAACGTCTCCCCCCCCCCCCCCCCCCGCCCCCCCCTCCGTCGACCTCCTCTTCGACGAAGAGCAGCAGAAAGAGAGCGTAAGGGGGAGTGGGGGGGGGGGGGGGGGTGGTAAACAGGAGGGAGACAAGATGCTGGGGGCCCCGAGCGCTCCGTACCTATTAATTATCACACCCTCCGCGGGTTAATTGCACCGCGTTCCTCTTCTTCTTCCGTCCGTCAACCCCCCCCCCCCCCCCCTCCCCTCCCCTCCCCCTTGATCCTTCTTCCCCACACGCCCGAACGTTGCGCCTTTGCAAGCGCCAGCTTCGGCGTATCGCGGCATCCCCCAAAACACGATCCCCCCAAAGCAACTCGCTCCACAGTTGCCCCCAACCACCGTTTCCGTCCACGTCCTGGCTAGGCGGAAGATGTGAAGGGTAGGTCGATTCCGAAACGCTCCCGGTGTACACCGGGTGCTCTCAACAGAACATTCATGGCCTCAAGGGGGCATCGGAATCCGCATGATGCTGGATATCCAGAAACTTCGTCACGGTATCGAGAAATGTATTCCAGAAAACAAGAAATCACACCAGTGCGATACCACGACTTTCGATTACACCTCCTTCGCTCTTCAGACAGAGGAGTGCTTCTAACCGAAGGCAAATTAAACGGTTTCGGTCGTGCAAACGAAGTTTATTGAGCATTGCAGTGTAAAGGAAGCACAAGATGGCGTCCGCAATAAACAACCCTCAGAACAACATCAAAAACGAAGCAAGGAAATTGCGGGAGCAAAATGATGTCTTTTCTTGAAAGGCAGCAAAGTGACGCATTCCATTCGAGCCCTCGCTTCTGTAATCTTGTGTTAAGTGCCGCGGCAGCATCGGCCAGCTTCCGTACAGGCTAACGAGCTTGATCGGTGAAGAACTCGAGGAATGCGTCGCGCTTGGCAATCGTAACGTATACGCACGCTGCTGACACGCGCCAACCCGAATTACGCCAGCGCTGGGCTCTTTCCAAGCCTGCGTGCGTAGCATGCCACGCGATTCCGCGACGATTCACTAAGCGTTACACCCTTACGGCAGTCCTGCGTAACAAAACCCAATCACATTCACGGCACCTGCTCGCGAACGGCCGTGCATGTCGCGGACGGACAGATTGCCGGAATACGGAGAAATTCAGCGTTCCGTCGTCACCAGTGTCCGTTCAAACGGCCCTTCAGAAGCTTGAGCGGGAAATGCGGGGTTACACTACAGTTACACTGTAATTCTGTATACAGAACTGCTGAGACAAAAGCTGTGATGGCTCTGATACAGCCTTTTCTGAACAAGGCGAGACCACGACTTCTAGCCAGTTACCTGTCACGCAGCAACAACAGCTGGAGCAGTCGTACCGCTGCTTCGTTTTCGTAAACAGCAAAGCTGTATCGATCGGCCCAGCGGTAATACATGATTGCACGACCCCCTCGCTCTTTACCCGAAATAAACAAACAAAAAATGGGGGAGGAGGGGGGGGGGGGCAGAAATGAGAACGTCAAATCTACAGCATGCCCCTTAGTCTCGTGGGGTGTCTGTATATCACCGAGCACGTAACAACATTGGGAATTCAGTTTGCTGCCAAACGGCCGACCGGCGTATACGGCGCCCAGTCGCCAGGTGCAGTCCCAGGAAGGCACTGCACTGGTTCAAGGTTGCGCGTGAAGAAACGCGCTGTATTGCCACTCAGGAGAACACTCTGAAGCGTCGCTTAATAGACGCTGAGATGCGCGGCCGAAGTAGACAGGTGGCCCGTCCTAACTGCCAGAGCGAGACAAAGACATCGCCCTCGCGATGCAAAACACCCAAGCTGCCGTCTCGGGAATGCAGGCGTCCTTTTCGCTCAATGCCTCCCCAATCAATAATAAAAAAAGGCATTTGCGTTTTCGAAGCTTTCTTTTCAAGTTCAAAAAGCAAGACAAAAGCGACGTATCGTAGCCGAAGGCTCAGTACGACGAACTCGCCACCACTGCAAAAAAAAAGGGGAGGGGGGCCTTATCGCCAAACAGCGCGATGCATGCAGCATGGATCACACCAGTGCGACGGTGGGGACAGACATATTGTGAAAAGCATCCATACGAACCCACATAGACGCTATATATCACTTTATAAAAATCGATATCGAGATGTCCCAGCGGAGACGATGGTGTTTTATAAACCGGTGTTATTTACTATCTGAAACGACATTTTGAGTGGGACAATTTGCAAGAGGTATACAGGAACACTGGCAGAGAGGCGAAGACTTCCCCCGGTTCTCCTCCCTCGTCTCGACCGTATACAGATTCATATTATTTTCTCTTAATAAAGCGTCCGGCAGACGAGAAGAAATTTCGCAGCGAAGCAAAACCCGCTTCTAACGAATTCGGATACAGCGAAGCACGCTCTGTACCTGAAATTTGCGACCGTGTGCGGGCTATCGCTGCAACACTTCTACGATGTGACATGAGCTGCTTAAACTAAGCTGACAGACTTGAAACTATGACTATCCTGCGATCTGTTCAATTACACATACATATACAGCCTACGTAACACTGAAAGGAGGGTGGATATGTCGGAACTCTAAGCGCTAAGTGGGGCAGATTAAGCTTCCGTAGACATGACCGTGACCTTCTCCAGCAACGTGCCGGGGCCTCGCCTCACAGCCCTCTTTGATCTTTTTTTTTTTTTATGCGTAATCTTTGGGACTGTGCGCAGGTGCATTAACTACAGGCAAACGGGCGTTAGGTGATCACTGGAGGCTCAAGAACAGAAAAGTAAACGCACAGTGATTTCATGTTGCGGCTTTGTTTTCAGGCTGTTGAATATTATTTCGCAGTCAAGATAAAGTAATGGCGCCTTCATGTTAGCTAATAACGAAAATTCGATATAATCTAGTTCGGCTTAATCGAATCACTTGATATATCGAACAAATTTCTGCGCGCCTTGACGTGCGATATTAAGCGGGAGTCGCATGTAAGCGAAAAAAAATTCAGGGGCACTTTGGCTCTCTAAAGTGCTGCAAGGCGAAAGCGTCTCCTGGCGCACTGTTTGTTTTTATTTATTTTTATTTTATTTTTCATATTTTGTTTGTTTTCTTATTTTTATTTTTGCACTTTTTCTTATTTATTGTTTTTATTTATTATTTTTGTTATTTGATGGGATATGTTGTTTTGTTATTTTCATATCTTCTTATGAAACCCATGCATACACTAGATGCGCCTTTATTCATGCTCGAACCTTGAGCCTTCGTGGCGGAGTGGTAGCGTCTCCGCTTCAAATGCCAAAGGCTCTCGTTCGATTCCCACCCTCGGCGCAGCTTCTTTTTAAGCAGTGACGCCGAAAGGCGGACAAATCTGCCGACAGCGTCTGCTAACGACAGTATGAGGCATTAAAGGCTTTCGCCTTAATAGTATAATTCTAGTTCTGCATGCATGCTTTCCTTGTCAGGCAAATCTGCTACGCTGCTGCATTTTCTAGCGAACGATAACGATCGCTCGACGACAGCTAAGATCCACATGCATGAAACATAAATGAGCGCTTTCACTCCGCAAATATCCAGTCTGCGTACGGAAGCAGTTAGCAGTCAATGAAACCAACTCAACGAAATTGTTTACAAAACTGCTCATGTGCACTGACTGCAACTCGGCGCCAAGCCGCATCAGAATGGCCGCGATGTTTATAGTACCTGTGCTGCAGGTCCCAAAGGACCTGCTCGCATTCGACGGCGTCAATAAGGCGCTCATTGAAGTTTTGGTTGGCCATCGTTTTGTAGGAAGCGCGAATACGCGGCGATCTAAATGCAACGCTTCAAAACAAAACAAAAAAAAGCACGCGAAATGACCGGCAGTGACGTACGCTGAGCGTTCATGCTATTGGCTGATCGCACATGCACTTCCAGGCGAACGGGCGAAATTTTCTCTTTCGGCAGATCCGAGCGACCAGCCAAGCGACACATACATTTCTGTTCGCGCGAAGTCTTCGCGCGACGCGTGTCGCCGTCGCGTTCGCGTGAGTTTTCGCGTACATGCAACTCAGCCTTTAAAGCGGGTCCCAACAATAAGAGCAAGCTCCCAAAAAAGTAAACGTTAGCTGCACATTATGCCAGACCGAAAGACCTGGTCGGGATATTCCACTTCATCTTTGTTTCTAAAGCGCCTAAATGTCCAAAACGGGCTGCCTTCGGTTCCTTCCCGCCGAATGTCAGTTAACTCAGAACGCTAACATATTTCAGAATCAGAATATATTTATTGAACATCATTGCGATGTTGCGTGCACCGGCAAAAAGCCAGCTGCAAGGCTTAACGAGGCCATCGCACCCTACATAATCTTTGCAGTCATACACTTGTTCACGTTAACAAAACGAACGAAAGAAACAATACGAGGGCACTTTCAGAGAAGAAAAAAAAACGTACAAACACACAAGGCATATAACAGTTGTTGGCATTATTTAGCTATACGGTTGGTTTTATGGTTTTATGGGGTTTAACGTCCCAAAGCGACTAAGGCTATGAGAGACGCTGTAGTGGAGGGCTACGGAAATTTCGACCACCTGGGGTTCTTTAACGTGCACTGACATCGCACAGTACACGGGCCTCTAGAATTTCTCCTCCAAAGAAATTCTAGCCGCCGCGGCCGGGATCGAACCCGCGTCTTTCGGGTCAGCAGCCGAGCACCATAACCGCTGAGCCACCGCGGCGGTCATTTAGCTATACATTTATAAGGATTTCTTATTTAATAAATGTGGGAGAGTGAAGTTCAGCATTTGATACCCGTAATTTGTGCGGGTCTTAGGTACAAACCAATTCAAAACATTTCGACTAGAGTATTTAGAATCTTTGTAATTCAGTCCAGACAGCTGTAACATAAAGCAATTGTTTTTAACAACACTTGTTTCATACCGTCTTAAGAGCAACGTTTCATACAACTGGGGAAGGGGGGTGATGCCGAGTGCCTGAAATATCGGGCCACTATGCTCTAGTCGCGGAGCATTCACAATGCTACGAACAGCTTTTTCTTTAAGAAGGTGCAAACGATTAATGTTGGTAAAAGACGTAGTGCCCCAGACCAAAAAGCAATAGTTAAGAACAGAAGAAAAAAGTGCGTTATACAGCATTTGCTTAATACGCTTCGGCATAAAGTACCTTAGTCGACATAAAATATCGACAACCTTGGACTGTTTGTTTATTACCATTTCGACATGATCATTCCATAATAAGTTCTCATGAAAAACCACACCTAAACTTTTGATGACTGGAACAATCTGGATGAGTGACGAGCCCAATCTTAAAGAAAGTGGCGATCCGTTAATAGGCTTACTGCGAGGTCTGAAGAGCACAGCTTTTGTTTTCAGGGTGTTAATGCTTAACAAATTGCATTTAGGCCATTCTAAAAGCGAGTGTAGACAATGTGATGCTTGTTGCTGAAGATCTTGTAAATGTGAGGCTCTAAAAGATAAAGTGGTGTCATCTGCGTAAATAATGAAAGTTGGCAGCTTACTAATGCAGACGACGTCATTAACATAAAGAAGGAATAGGAGTGGTCCCAAGATACTGCCTTGCGGAACGCCTGAAGTGATATGCCTAAAATCTGAGGAGTCATTGTGTATGTTTACCTGTTGTACTCGAGAACCTAAATAAGACTGAATTATTTGAAGAAACTTTCCGCGAAAACCATAGTGCTCGAGCTTAGCTATCATTATTCTGTGATTCATGCGGTCAAATGCTTTGGAAAAATCAATGAAAATGCCAAGAGTGAGAAGTTTCTGTTCAAAGGACTCTAAGATTAGTTCTTTCTGAGTTACAAGCGCGGTTTCCGTCTAGAAGAGTGTTTTCTGAAACCATGCTGACTGGGCGTTATTATGTTATGTTTGTCACAGAAACCAGATATTCGTCTAAACAGGATTTTTTCAAAACACTTTGAAAAAACAGGAAGAATGGATATTGGTCGATAATTTGACAATGTTTTTGTCTCCGCCTTTATGTATAACCGTGACTCTGGCAATCTGCATTCTTTTGGGGAATACTGCATGTTCAATGCAACAATTAAAGATATATTCTAACACTGGGCTAATTACATCGGCTACATACTTTACTGGGGAAATTCTGAAACCATCAATGTCAAGTGCCTTGCTGTTGCGTAAAGCCAAGAGGCAATTTTTAATTTCAATAGCATCTGTTGGCGATAGGAATGCACTGGAAACAATCCGTACGTCAAGACACTTCACATCCGTGAGATCGTCATTCCCATCCGCCTGAGATACAAAATGATTATTAAAATTATCTGCTAGCTTTTTCCCACTCACTGGCTCATTATCAACAAAAAGTTCAAGTACATCAGTGGCAGCAGAACCTCGGTTTAAAATTCTTTTAATGTTTTGCCACACAAGATCGCTCCTTTTTAGTAAGTCTTGGTTGAATAGTTTTTCCATGTGAAGACAATCAACAATAAAGCTCATATCTGCACCCGGAGACGCAACGCCATAATGCGCGCATTGCGACATCGCTAGACTCAATCCGGCTGTTATGAACTGAAACAAATGCTTAATATGCAGCTGTTGTTTCTGTTGCCTAGCACAGGCCTGCGAAGCCCACCTGGGAGAGACGGAGGAACACGAGACAGGACTATGCACGCACAAGAACCAAGCCAAAGTCGTTTTATATCTTTCTGTGTTCGTTCCTTTGCGCTATTCAAATTTATTATGAACCAACTAGCCCAACAGCAATTACTTCTGCGTCGTTTAATCCTGCCAGTTACGCGACAGCTACGAGGTTAGCAGATAGTGGCGCCACCTGTAAGCTGAACAGTTAACTATTAGCAGCTTCCCACAACTCTTTTCCAGTCATGTGCATATTATGAGCAGAGCCGAGCAGTTCCCATGGGTGCAGCAGGTGACGTGACAGTCGGCTAAGCTCCGAGTTTCGGACCAAATCAGAGCGCCGCTGCGACGAATGAGACCTAGAATCGATAGCTTCGCGTCTAGCGTGATCAGAGCTCTGGGCAGGCACGCAAGATCGAGTCAGAAAGGAAAAACCACGCATCTTAGTCCACCATCCGCGCAGCTCCACCGAGAGAGCTGCGAGCAAAAACAATGAAGGAAACGCTGTCCTTCCCAACAACATGGTTGGCCTCTTCTGGCCGCACTACCGAACCGTGAAAAGCGAGATTTGCGTGAAGGTGCGTCCACGAAAGAAAGGGGGGAGGGGGGCAACAAGAACAACGGAACGAACGAGGCAGAGGATAGAACGAACAAACGAAACGATCGGGCCCGAACGCCTTCGGTTTGCGCGCGAGTATTGCAAGTAGCCGAAGCACGGCGAGAGACGAAGCGACACGGCGGCATGCGTCCCCCTCCTCCTGGTTGGCTGCAGCCGCTGCCGCCACAGCAGCGCGCGGGAGCGTTAGAAGAAAAATATAAATACAAAGAAAGAAAAATCTGGCTCCCAGGGACCGGCGTGCGCACGCGCGTGCGTCTGTGTACGTAAAACCAGTTTCGGCCACAAGAGATCAGCATTCCGGAATCCGCAGGAATCGGAGACAGCAGCCGGAGGAGAGGAGGAAAAGAACAAACCTCCGCGGAGGAGCCCGCGCGCGAGCGACTCGAAACAAACGCACACAGAGAGAAAGAGAGAGAGAAGAAAAAAGTGCGAGAAAGGAAATGCATACATACACACACGCGTGCAGACCAGAATTTCGGCTTGCTTGCACCGCGAAGCACACCCCTTTCTTTTTTCTTCTCGGAGAGAGACACTAGCGACATGCGACTCAGCGGCGGGCAAAGGCGACGGGTCGCTGCACGGCGGCATTCTTGATGCGTGGAATCGCCGAACCGAATACCGATCTCGGAGGCAGCTGCGGTGTCGTTGCCCCACATCTGACAGATCTAATCGCTGAGCTGCTTTCCTTTGCGGAACAGTGTCGGATAGTTTACAAGTACAGCAGTGACTACGCTTAACGTGAACACCTCCCTAATAATATTCAGGCGTAGATTACAACTCACGCCAAGGACTCCGGGCTGAGAAAATAGCACGAATTCAAGCACTTCAGGCCAACGAGCAGTTTTCAGTCACCTTTTTCCCTCGCGTCGAATGCGCCAATATGGACGATCTACCCGAATATCAACAAGCAACGCGTGTTCATTTCAAGAGCGGTCATGGCTGTACGAACAGCTCAGCACCGTTCGCGACAAAGCGTAAACGGTAGCGAACACAAATTCAAACGGTAGCGACAGCGCTGCCCGCAAGCTTGCCACCGACTTCCAATAAACTTTTGGAGGCGCGCCCGCGAGCACGAAAACGATAAGACCAACATAAGCACGCATGAGCGAAGGCAAATAAGCGCTCTCCGGGCGGTTGGAAGTGAACAGGATGGAGGGGGGGGGGGGGATAAAGTACAAGCTGCAAAAAGCAGAGGCCGCAGACGACGGCAACAGACGCGAGACTAAAGGGTACGAAGGGAACGCCCCCTCAAAACGCGTTCCCTGACAAGAGAGGCGAGCATTTTTCCACGCTCGGGGCACTAAATGCATGCAGGCACCCAGAAAAGCACAGAAGCGCGCGAAAGAAGGAGAGAAGAAGGCAAGTGCGCGATCGAGGGAAGACACGAACAAGTCGATTCTACCGACCCTCGTTATTCCCGCATATTTTTCTCCCTGGAGTGGAGCACTCAGAGGGATGGAGAGGGAATGTGAAATAAAACAAATAAATAAAAAAAGTGAGGGACGGCCCAAGCAGGCCCGCGGTAGAGGCGGCTCGCCGCTCGTGGGAATGCAGCGATAGCCGGAATATGCCGGCTGTCCACGTATAAATGCGCCCAGCACGGTGTAATACGCACATGCGCAAGCAAGCGCCCGCATAACAACCGGGGATTAACGGAGAGACAGACAGACCGAGGCGCGCAATGCGGAGCCAGACCAGGCTGGTGGCCGTGGCCGGCCAAAGAGAGAAATAAAAGCTCGGGAGAACCACTTCGAAGGAGGCAGTCTAGCATGGCTGCTTCTGAAGCGCGTGAGATCACGTCGATGGCGTCGTGACCAGTGCTGCCCCCTGGCCACCGATGTGTGCGCCCGCGCTGGGCACCAACAAACCGCACCAAAAGAGAAAAAGCGCAGACGCCCCTCCCCCTTCTCTCCCAATAAAGAAAAATAAAATCACGCGGGAAACCTACTTTGGGAACAGGCCGGAGAAAGAGGCTTTCGAACGACGTCGACGAACAGCGCGGTGGTGGTACGCCATCGTGTTTCGTGCAAGCCCGCTCATGTCAGGGACGTGCGGCCGCAACGTACGCATGCAATCCGTGACACGAGGCGGCGGGGCTCAACCCCCCCTTCCATGCTGCTTTTGTGTCTGTCTTTCTCTTTGCACCCGCAAGTGTGCGTAAGCATCGCTTCTGGAACGACCACCGGATGCCCCCACCAGCAGCAGCACTGACGGTGCCCGCGGTTACGCATTCGATTCCAAGCAGGATTCCATCAGCGTCCGGGAAGGAAGAAGAGACGGAGGCGCTCCTGAAACGCGCTCTCGGGCCATGATGCCGGGCGCGCTGTAATGGACCATTGTCTCTTGCCGTGTATACACGGAGTGTCGAAGCTCGGTCTCAGGACTGCGCGGGAAGCTTCTCCAGGAATGCTGCGGGGGCACAAACGCCCACACGGACGGAGATGAGCCCCTTCAGGTCCCGCCTTTCCGCAATGCCCGCCTGGCGGAGACACCAGCGGAACTGCATCGCACGCGCTCTGCTTTCTCCCATGGCCCACGACGAGGGGGGCCATGGGAGCAGAAAGCATAGGTCGGGCGCCGCGCACGTCAGAAGAGACGCGACGTACGAAGAAGGTTCTCCGGAAGGCGCATTCTTGAAGACCTGTCCACCAGAAGAGACGAGTATGGTGGGCCCACATACTATCTCGGAAAGATGGCGATATCTGCTAGCCCCTGCTGGCGCCTGTAACCACAAGTGATCAAGCTATCGGCCAATAATTGTGCTGGTGTTACACAGTAGCTCCGAGGGTTATCAATAGGCTTTGAATGATTTGCCTTTGACGTTGCGGATATTAATTTCCAAGAAGAGCTAACAGATGGCCCCAAATTTAAGGGCTGCTCGGAGTGAAAAGATGATCGGCGCGGTATGCGAGCGTGCGTCAGGACTTCCCTTGCAAGGGTGATCTGGATCCGGGGCATCCCGCACGCACATGGCAGCGTGGATTCCCCGGATTATCGATATACGTAGCTCGTTCAAAGGCGCTGTGACAGAAAGTATGTTTGCGCTTGTCTAAGGAGCAACCGGAGTTGGTAACACGGAAACATGCAGCCCTTAATCACGACTTAATTTGTTTTTGTCGCGGCTGGTTCTAAGAGTAGTCATCCTTTAATTAGCCGAGTTCAGAAGGAAGCATTTATGCGAATTGGTCGCGGTTCCTACACGATCGAGGCAAGCGCTTCCCTCGAGGCGCGCAGTCATCTTGCGCAGTCTCTGTGCACGCGACATGCCGTCGTAACTCGTCGAAAAAAAGCTGTTCACCGATTGATGCTGAGACAAGGTCGTCTCGCCACCATTCTAACTCTGCTGCTGACGTCCTTGAAGATCAGCTAGCTCCCCTGCAGAGTATAGCTGCCCCGAAGGGCTGGTCCGCCTCGGGGGGTAAAAGCGGCCCGTCGCCGCTGGCTGGTCCAACGTCGCATTTCAACAATGGTCAGCGATGCCAAAAACCAAAGTGCCGCGCGCGACGTGCGAAGCACCGCCTTGCCGGTTGGACGCCGAAGCTCGTCATTAGGAAGCAAAAAATATGAGGGCTTCGGCGTTTCTGAGCTCGCCGGCGGGGAGGACGACGGCGTGCGAAGATTTCTCAATGGCCACCACCACACCTCGCCACTATACTACACCTCCGGCCTTCTTCTTCTTCTAGTTTGTTTTCTTCGTCCCTGCCTTGTTTCATGAGACTCTCGTGTAGACACCGACACTCGGCAAGCCGCCATCGCTACGGGCGATGCTCTAGCGTATATATAATTACCGCCCGTCGAGTGTTAGCTTAATTGAGTGGACTCGAACGGTAGACAGCTACCTCATGCATGCCCAATGCGGAAAAAAAAAGTAGAAAAGGAAGTGAATTACGAATAGCCAAGGCAAGGAAAAGTTAAGGAAACGTACGTTTTTGTCGTGTGACGACGTTTAGGCGTCCCTCACGAATATGCCATAGGCAGCAAGGGCGGCCAATACAATTACCTTCGACGCAGGAGAGAAAACGCGTGCACAGCGCCGGGCTGGCGACAAAGACGCGGGTGTACAATTACACCTCCTTCGCGCGTATTTGCACACGCACGCAAGACCGCACAGGCGTGTGATTGTAATTCCTTCCTCGTTGTTTTCGTGGTTACACCGCACCACGTGAGTGCGGTGGCCATAGTGGTGTGGCCATAGATGCAGCCACGATAACAACCGCACGAGGGGCGGGCCACCGCCGCGGGCTTCCGATGCGTGCGGCGACGTGAGCGCGCTAGTCCAGTTGCCAAAGTGAGAATGCGACCAGCATCCGGGCGCCGTGATCACTTTAAATACATAGCGTCGCCTAAAGCCCCCGGGGGGTTTCAGTTGCTGGCGGCTTCGGTGAAACCGACAGTTCTGCGTCGCGCTGAACTCAACGTCCAAAAATATATGCACGGTTCACTCTTGGATCAAAACTGGAGTCGCACACTTCACACTTTATATTGGATCCGAGACGGATGAAACACGCGTGAGCTGTTTGCTCTGAGAAACACGAGACAGTTTGCCCATTAACATCCTTCGTTCTCGATAAAAAAAAAAAAATAAACAACAAATGAAACAGAATTTCCAGGTCGGTTCCCAGAGCTGCACTTTGAGCAGAGATGAGGGCAGCAAGGGGGAGGGGGGGGGGGTACAACTGATGTAAGATGATAGTGATCACAATACTATGAATGCCTACGTCAGCAGTTATGGACACTTCACTTTAGGCATACCCAGGACGAAGAAGGAACTTTGTCCGAGAAAGCTGAACGGTTCAACAGCAGCTCTTTCTTCAACTGAAGCGAGCGACGACAATAGCACACAATTTTTCTTCGTCGCTTTTAGCGGAACGGCCCTGAAAAGATCCCGCACACCTGAAAACAAGTGCGGCCATACCTTCGCAGTGCCTCACGGTAAAATCTAGCAAACAAACCAAAAAGATGAAGTGATCTCGCGTATAAGAGAGCGCGCTAAAGCTACAATAGCAGCCCCTGCGTAACTGCGCCGGCTCCGTTCCAAATTGACGTATCAGCTCGGCCTCCGCGCCACGCCCGCGACGGACCTGACGTCTGAGCCGCGCACGAAGGAATGCCAGGAAGGGGAATGAAAAACAGCGCGCGTCCAAGAGGCGTCGGTCAAGAAAGAATGCGATCGAGCTGCCGTCGCCGCGTGACAGTCCGGAGGCGATATTACAGCGTGTCCCGGCTGCATCAATTCACCGAACTGCTCGAAACAGGCGGGCGAACACGGGTCGGACAGAAACACAAGCGCCGCCCAGCCGCGCGGCGACGATGATCGGCCGGCCGCCGTCAAAACTGGGGGCGAGACCCGGCGCCGGTTTTAACGCGCACGCGAAGCCAGATTCACGCGATCCCAGAGAGCGGCCGCGTAATAATCACAGCGATGAACGGCGAGAGATCCGGGTTGCGCGCGAGGAAATGAAGCGGGCCCGAGAGCTACACGCACAGTGAAAGAGAGCTAGAGAGGGTGTTTGGAGGTTGAGCGAGCGAGGGTGAAAGAGAGAGAGACAGGCTAAGGAACCCCTTCAGCAATGAGGCCAGCCAATCCATCTCGGCAGTGACGGCTGTCAAAAAACAAACACCGCTCTCACCTCGCGGGGAGGACACGGGCGAAAGGTGGCGAAGGCCAAACAAGACCGAGGGAAGAGGAAACAAACACAGATTCTCGAACTCCGAGCAGTGGACAGCCGTTTCCACCGCAACAGAGTCAAGGAGAGAAAGAAGCTAGAAAAAAAAAGAAGAAAGAGCGAGAACAACGAACACAATGAAAGGCGGCTGTGATGGGGGTAGGGTGGTACGGTTAAAAAGAAAATAGAATAAAAGCGAGACAAGCGATAAGATAGCAGAACTGCTTCGGGGAAAGAAACACGAAAAGATGCATGAGAGACGGAAATGGTGAGGAGAGAGAGGGAAAAGAAGGCGCCGCGCTCTCGCAAACCGCGCAATTTGAGTGTCCGTCAAAATCGCGGACTGTAAGCTGAGGGCGAAGCAGCAGGCAGACAAAGGGGACCAGCCCGTTTTCGCACCGCTGATGGCGGCAGCTAGGAACGACAAAAGCGAGCAGTTTTGTGGGGAAGAAGGAGGGGGCTAAAATGGACTCGAGATAAACAGCCCCGGGAAGACGGAACGGCGCAGGAAGCGGAGGGGACGGGGAAGCGGCCCGTCTTAGCAAAACACAAACACACGCGCGCACATACACACCGCCGCAAGACGCTCGCGGAAGGGCCCTCTCGACGATAATCCCGAGGAGCGACAGCAGCAACCTGTAGCAGTAGCCCGTGGCTAGTCAGGCGACATCGCGGGGCGTAGTTGCCTGGGTACACATTATGATGGCTCCTGGGAAACGCCCAAGAAGACAACAAAAAAAAAAAATTGAGAATAAAAGAAGAGAGGTACTCTGTCATCTAAAACAGCCCGAAAATTCATTCCGTCCGTCATATTACAAATCCACATTCTACGCATCCACGCACGCAGAAAAACTCCCTTCCAGGGCTTGCCTATGAAAATCGGAAAACGAGCAGACGTTGATGTCCCTGTCCCTTTGGCAGCGCATTTAAACTAGTCTTCGCAGGAAAAAGTGTGGGAGAGCATAGGGAAGAAACCGACAGTGAAGGATATAACAGTTAGCTTCACCAGAAGCAAACACGTGCGACAGAACCGACAGGTAATACGCAACCACGCACTGCGCACAAGTCCACACTGGCTAGACAGGCAACCCGTAAACTTCGACAAAGCGCTCGATTGTCGAGTCTATTACAAGCAAACGACATGAGAATCTGCCTAAACATTGTGAGCCTAAAATGACAATTAAGGCTGCAGCAGAGACACTATAGCACATGTGAGGAATTGGGAGAATTCCTCACCGAGGATAGCGGCACGCAATGTATAAGTGAGGCTTCTTTTCTCCGATAACAAGGCGAGTTTGATGTGCTGCAGGTACAACAGCGAACAGTTAAACGTTGTGCCTGATTACTCGCATCTCGTGGTCCTTACGCTCATGCCGTGTTTCCCATCGTCACTGTACGCATGCACACGCATGTACCGCTTCGGTCCAGTAATATTACTCCTGGGCCGCGCAGTGCAGTGGTATTTTATCCCCGGCGTTCCGATTGTACGGAAGGTAAAAAAAAAATGTTCTATCGTCTTCAACCGTCCAGAGTTATGGAGAAATGGTGACGAGCTGGACAAGTTGGTTTTCATCCTCTGTTTATATAAGTTTATCTGCGCTAGAACTTCTTAACAGAGAACTATGAGATACCAGCGACCAGGGCCGTAGCCAGGGGTGATGTTTCGGTGTCAGAACACCCCTCGAAATTTTCTGAGCGCTTATTTATTAGTAGCGTTGCAGGTGGGGTTCGGGATCGCGGCTCGACAGAACCACGGTCAAGACGACGCCCGTTCCGAGCAAGATAGGAGTGCCGCTGAGTGAAGGTGTTCGTTGATGGCGACAGAAGACTGGGTTTAATCCCTGCCGCGAGCTAGACTCTAACTTAACCATTAAGTTTATGCTGCACGAAACGCTGATCATATGGCACCATCCGGGAACATTCTGCGGCAAACGGCTGGCCGACAAATTTCACACGAATGTCGGGATTAGGTGGCCCGACTATGGCGCCTGCCAGACAGGGATATATACTATAAACCGGATGAGTTTCGAGTTGTGGCGCCCGGGCATCACGCTGCCGCTTGTTATTATTTTATTCCATTACGCAACCACCTTGGTTACCACGGCAACCACTGGGTTACGATGTGCGTTATAACGCATAACGCTGAGACCCAAGACGCCAGAAGTAGAGCTTAACGCTCGAAGATGTCATAACGGTCGGTTTGTTTCCACGAAGAAAGCGTTCTCGCGAGCGAAGAGTCCCTCCCCGTGCACTGCGACCGCGGCGCGAAGATGACGGAGCCGCCGCCGCCGCGCCGCAGCCGCTCGGAATCTCACTAGACCAGTCCTTCCTTCTTCGAGGAGGAGGAGGAGGAACCAGCCGGCCCCGATGCGGTACCCTCTCCCTCCGGCAAGGTACGACCCTGCTCCGGCTCGCCACTGGCTTCGGCTGGCTTCTTTTTGTACTTGCAAAAGCTGCATCGGCAGTCGAACTTAGCCAAACTACGGTTCATTGCCGAACTGCCAGCAACGCCCGGGGTGTAGCCACCTGGGAGAGCCTTAAACGGCGGATGCCTTACAACAACTGGGCGACGCTCACTCCATGTTTCCAGTGCCTAGCCACATGAGCAGACGTCATAAAAATGTGGCGCATGTGTGCGGAGTGAAACAGACGGCGCGTAAGCGTCTCTCTTACATATATAATCAAAGGCACCGGTCACGTATGAATCAGCCGGCGTATGTGTTTTTCCCCTAAATAGCATATGACCGCACTAGTTAGTTTGAATCAAAACTCCCCAGGCCGCTATAGGAGCGTCGTCAGAGTGTAAGGGTAATCTGCTACTCATCACCATCGAACCGCAGACTCGGAGCGCCAGAAGCGTCACAGGAGCCTCACAAATATATATTACAATAGAGAGAGAGAGTGAAAGAAAGAAAGCGGTGAAAGGCCCCGTCACGCAGAAAATACGGCGTCGTCGTTGTCGGCGCAGTGAGCGAAAATTCACGAGCATGACTCAGGCAGGTGGTGCCCAGAGAGCAACCTGGGACCCAGGTGGGCCAACTAGGTCACATGACCTTGCAGTGTCATCACCACCTGCCCACCGTTGTAGGTGGCAGTTAAATTAATGATTGGTCGCTCGGGGAAGAGTAACCTGGGCCACACAAGGCCCACCGCTGGGAGCACCTGCCATCACACGGCAGTGGCGCATCGCTGCACCGGTGAGCCAGGAAGGGTATGAGGACTCCCACGCATCTATGAATGCAAAGTAGAGAATGACCTTCTGCATACATGGGAATTAAAGCATTAAGCTATCGCATCCCACTCTTGATACGGAGCTTAAGTGTCCCACTAATTTTTGACAAAAACCGCGTTTCGCAACAGTGAACCGCGCGTCTTCCCGCTGCTTATACGGTCCCACTTGCGCTATCCAAGCGTTGTTCGCACTTTTCATCTTTCATACTTGTCAAACTACGCGCGCAAGAGACAGAGAGAGAGAGAGAGATAAAAAGAGAAAGGAAAGCAAGTCGGGAACTAAACACGAAAAAAAAAAAATAAAGTCACTTTACAGCCCCTTCAAATTTTGCGAAAGGTAAACGAACGAAGATGGAGGAGATGCCCGGTTGTTTTCCAATACGAGCCGCGGCGCCGATCGCAATCGCGGAAACCACCTGCGTCGAGGTGCGTTTCGCAACCCGCCGCAGCAGCAGCAGCACCAGCGAGACGGCCGCACATTTATCACGAGACTTGCGGTAACAACGACTGCAAGGATTCGGCGGCGGCAGATCTCACGGCAGCAACCGTATACGCGAAGCCGCAGCACGTGTCGGCTACTGGACACGGTCGACAGGGACGCCGACGCAGCGCGCAAAAAGCGTACTGGGGACTTGCTCCTTCGCTCCACCGTATATATAGCTCGCTATCTGTGCTGCTTGCGGCGGACTTCAGCGACTTAGTCGGGTTAGGTGTACGCTCCGCACCAAGATATACGGAGCTTTCTTTCGAGGAATGGCCGATAGCGACTCCCCCAGTGCCACCAGCTATTGTTTTAGCCCAAAACTTTCGTGCCAGACCGATAAACAAACAGATCGAGAGAAGAAAGGAGTGTCGATAAGGTTTCAGGTATTGCTATACTGACCACAATCTTTTTTTCTTCCTTAACATAAAGTGTTGGCTAAGACAGTGCACAGGAACAAGGAGGAGCAACGATTATCGGAAATACCATAGACTTAAGCTGTCCGACGAGAGTTATCAGGGCTGAATATCCGAAAGAGCTCTTTCTTTCTTCTTTCATTCCTACTTTCCTCCCTTCCCTTACGGCGTGGTTCAGGTGTCCGCCGAGATATGTGAGACATATACTGCGCCATTTCCTTTCTTCCAAAACCAATTTACCAATTTTTAGCACCCGAGCTACTAAAACGGCCCCAAACCGCGCCTGTGATTCTAGCCACATCCCTGGATGAGAATATAGCTCACGTGTGAGGGAAACACCGCGAGACGAACTTCCATGCTAATTGGTTGGTTGGCTGGCCTCAAATCAAATGGCACATACCGACTACGGGGGAGTGATGCTAATTGTGCTTCGGCTATCGTGCTTTGGCCATAAGATTTCTTTTCTTCCTCTCTCTTTCTCAGTCCCTTCGCATCCTCTGGGAGTGCAGTTAAGAAAGACGCCGATGACCGGCGGGCTGGCATGGAGGAAAGGCGGGCAACACACACCGAACGGGAAAGACAAGAGGAGGGGAGGCCGCGAAAGTATTTCCAGAAAAACAGTCATTTGGCGCCGAGGCACGCAGAACAGCGACGGCGGCGAACGGTGCCCTGTCATTACGGACAAAACGGAGGCCCCGGGCAGGACAGGAAAAGAAAATATATATAAAATGATGTCGCGGGGTAGGGTGTTAAGAAAAGCCCATGGCAACGCTTCAGATATCCCACGGTTTCTTTCCTTGCTGCTTACCTGTGTTTTTCTCATTTTAAAAAAAAAAAGCGCGGTCCGCGCACCACTGTAGCACAGCGTCACGAAAACTACCGGTCCCTCACCTCGGTAGAGAAAAACAATGCTAATAAAAATTCGGCTAAGAAACAACGGAGTTGTTTTCCCCAGTTACAGCGATTTGGTACGCACTTTGTGTTCTGTCCCAGCAGCCAACTGAATTATATTTGCAAAGTGCAAAAAGAAACCGACACTCATAGGAGCAACCACCGGGCTACCTGATCATTCTTCGGTACGTCGCTGCACAGCTTCGTAACTGCGGCTCCGTTGCGCGAAGAACGCTACTTGTCTGCTTGCTTGCATACTTTATTGGTCGAAGGAGGTGTTACATCCTGTGGGTATACGCTTCACCGGGGGCTTGACCCTCAGCCACGGAGCCCTCAGTCCAGAGCACCCGTGGACTCGGCTACACGGTCCAACAAGCATCACGTGGCGACACCTATCGAGAAAATAATGTACCGCGTCGACATACTGAATCTCGGAGTCAATGCATTCTAACGCCAAAGTGCGAGCGGTAGTTTCAAACCATGTTCTAAACGTACAAGACAGAACTTGGTTTGGTTTATTGGGGTTTAATGTCCCAAAGCAACTCAGGCTATGAGGGACGCCGTAGTGAAGGGCTCCGGAAATTTCGACCACCTTGGGTTCTTTAACGTGCACTGACATCGCACAGCACACGGGCCTCTAGAATTTCGCCTTCATCGAAATTCAGCCGCCGCGGCCGGGATCCAACCCGCGTCTTTCGGGTCAGCAGCCGAGCGCCGTAACCACTGAGCCACTGCGGCGGGGCAGACAGAACTTAAGTCCGGGAGATTTTTGCCTATCGCGAGGTCCGGGCACGTGTCCCTGTTCGCACTGTTGCCTATAATTTTGCCTACCCTATCACTAAACAAAATCTCGGAAGTGGCTATTATATCATAACGTCTAAAATCACCATTGGCAATCTCACCCAGAAACTCCGGACAAACACTCATCCGGAGTACAATGACAAGCACCGCATGCATCGCCAGAGCTAAGGCCATTCGCAAGCGTTACCCTCCGTCCTCCCCTGCCGTCCATGAAGAAGCCGCTGCATATCGTCAGTAGTCCGCAATCTGATTGCAGTGATGGACAATGCTCCTTAATTAGTTACCTGTGCCGCCATTCGGAACTCGACCCAGTCCATCGAAGCAGAACAGGCGGCATAGCCCTTGCGATTACCCACTCCTCCGCAAAAATATATTTTCTGTCAGATTCAAAGACAGCCATCTGAAATTTCGCAAAACGAAAAATCCACGCTCCGGCCGCTAGCACCCTTCAATATGTTCCCCCTCCCAATCGCCACACCACCCTCCTCTGGGTTCCAGCGCACACGCGGACACCCGGGCAACACGGCCGCCCACGAGCAAGCCCAAGCTCTCGCCAACCATGCAGGCAGTGGACAGCCTACCCTCGTTCCGCAGTGCCAGGGACCGCCTCCTCACCTATCACGACATCACTATGCACTATAGAAACTCCCGCCAAAAGAAGTGCCCACTCTGCAGTCATCAAAATCCTACCGAAAATCTCCAATAGCCACCACTGATATATTGATCTGGGGTCACGCCCATTCGGGCCATCCTGGAAACGAGGCGGCGCACCAATCTGCCAAGATTCTTAGTTAGCCGGCAGATGCGCTACCCTGAGCTCAGGCCGCGGCCAAGGAGCGAGGGACATCCTACAAAGAAATTACAACCACATTCAAGAAATATAAGAAAAATCTTCCCAGGCCCCCATAGACCTCTAAGTAACACACAACAAGTCAGTTGGCGGCAGATCCAAACGGACACTTTCTTGAATCCGTGCATATACTCTAAATGGTTCCCAGAGCAGTTCAGCCCCGTCTGTTCTCTCTGCGGGCACCAAAACTCATGTAACCAAGACAAGCCATTGCAGAGTCTTCAGCTCTCTCCCCAATCGCAGTGGGGGGTTGCGCTGCTCAGCTCGAACCCAGAGCTCGAACTCCAAGTCACGGAGCGGGCCGAAGAGGTTGCCGCGAACGACATCGTCGGTCGACCACCTGGCGTCCGGCCTAGAAAAGGAGACAACCGCGGGGAGGGGAACACCACCCCAACCCGCACCCATAAAACCTATTCAATAAAGTTTAACTCCTCCTCTCCCTCCTCAAAAGACCGAACTTCGGCTCCGGAAACATGAATACCGGCAAGCCACTCCCCCCCCTCCTCCCCTTCCCCCTTTCGACACAAATCGTAGCTTAGCACTCCGAAGCATCAGTGTAGGTCTCAGAACAACAGATGATCCGTCACTGCACTGCAGTACCTTTCGCGTAGCCCCCGCGATATGCATACCTGTAGAGTTTATCAGCTGAACGTGAACATAGAACGGCCGATGCTCAAGCGCGTCTGACGCATCCCAAGTGCAAACACGATTGCTTAGCTTTCTGGTCGCTGAACTTGGACGTTGGTGAATCAGTGACAGTATTCCTCCCTCTTTTATGCCCTTCCTTTCTTTTTTTTTTATTCGCAGCAGGGCAAAAAAAATATAATAAAAATCATGGAGCGATAGCTGGCTATGGCGTTACTTCGCAGAAAAAAAAGAAAAAGAAGAAGAAACAGAGATACCATATTCGTCATTTCATTCAGGCTCGACTATACAAGATGCCTTCTGGCCGCGACACTTCTCAAAACGTGACGGTATAAAGTGCCACTGCGTAGATATTTCTTAGCAGCGAAACCGCTGTATATAAAATCATATGATCCTGTAAGAAAAAGCAGGCAAGATCGCATAATCTTCACCTTCAAGTGCAACTCAGACTCATCACTCATTTCTTACGAGATCCTTCCTCCAACTTCAGTCAGAACTCAAGGCTCAAAACTGCATGCCAGCATCCGACCTCTCTCGCTTCCTCGGAATTCGCGGCGCCAGACACGATTTCCAGGAGGCAGCGTAAATCAAAAAGCCGATGCCGAAGCACAGCAGCAGCAGCAGCGCAATGCGTCTCGCCGAGACCCCGCGAAGCCTACCGCGGTAATCCTCCGGCAGGATTCAGGCGCCGGTGTGTCGCAGTGTCGCACACGCGTTCGCTTCGCTTCAAAACACGCTGCTGGGCCCACTTGACACCTGCATCAAACACACACAAGCAGGCGCAAATGCGCGCCTCGAAGAGCGACAGGAACAAGTCCATGGCCGTGTCGTTGTACACTTTGAGCCCGTGTGTGTGCGTGTTGCGGAGTTGTGTTGTTTGGCCATATTTTTTTTTTTTGTTTATCTATCTTCATTCAAGTTGGGCGCTACACCTGAGCGCCCATCCCACCCGACGCGCAACTTCGTCGTGCGTGTCGGCTTATGCTGTCACGGTATACCCCCCCCCCCCCCCCACCCCCCCCCCCCCCCCCCCCCCCCTCCTTCGTCCGCCAGGAAATAAAGAACAGAGCGGGTGACAGGGAGAGGGACAAAATGGCGGCGAGCCGCAAGCAGCAGCAGAAGCAGGAGAAGCCTGCACAAGGACGTCCAACCGCCGCCAAGGGCTTCTCCCGAGAAACACTGCAAGGGGAGGCGAGACGACGTCGGCCCCCAGCCCATGGAATCACACGGACGACGGCATTTCTTGCCACGACAGGCGCGTTTGCATAATGGCGACCGCGTGGCATGAAGGAAGAAGACGAGAAGAAAGAAAGACAGCCGGAGGCTCGGGAGGAGCGAACGAAGGGGAGAGGACGCAGAGACGGCCGGGCCGCAGGAATGAACAGCAGGGCTTCGCCGACGAACATCGCGCAGTTCACCTGAGGACGCGCAAGGACGTGGCGCTTGTTACGGCATGACATGGATACACAGAGGGGGTGACGCCGCCGCGCCGGTTATGCGTGTTCCCCCCCTTTCCCTGCCGTGGCAGCACCGGACACCATTTCCATACGTGGCGGGCGCGCGGCAGTTCGAGCGTCGCTAATCCGCGTTATATAAGACGGCCGCGCGGGAATGCGACAGGACAAGGAACAACTCCGCCGGTCGTCGAACGCCCGTCATTCCCGAGAAGCTTGCGGCAGAGCGAATTCCGCCGAAGCCCGGGGAGACCCGTCGAGAAAAGCTGTACGAACGGGAACTAGCTGAGTCGAATGTGGTTCGTCGACATGTTTGGAGAAGCCGGAGCTGTGCGTTGGGACCTCTGGCTGTGCAAAACAGAGCAAAAAAAGGGAACAACGCTCTCACATCTAGTGTGCTCCAGCGGACACTAGCCTATTAATCTGAACAACTAATTCTCGTAATGTAATTATCAGTAACCAATGCCGCGCACAGAAGGTTGCTTAATTCTGCTTCCCAGCCTCGAATCATCGCGCGCCGTCCTGCCTGGTCGGAAGTGCGGTGCCAGAAAACGCTGCCCTAATACAGAAGGCTCTCCGTTTGGTACACCTGAATAATGGAATTGAGTGGGCGAGTTGGTTTTCCATTTTGACAGTGAAAGCGCTCAAAAGGACAAGGACGACAGCGATGATTGCGTAAGCGATCCGTCAATTTTGTTGTCGGATAAAGAGATGTCCTATCTTACATCGGGCATGCCGGTTATCTGAAAGAACGTGCCACCTATCACTCGTTGGTAATGTTCTTGTAAGCATGCGCAAGTGATTACTATGAGTATAAAGTTGTTTTTCGCATGAAATAAAATCAGTTGAAAGTAAGCGCTTTGTATGTCTTTCCTTTTCTGTCGTCCTTGTCCTTTTGAGCGCTTTCACTGTCAAGTTGGTACACCTGCCAAAAGGATGCGTAAATGTAGCAGTAAATAAGAACAGCAGCCCGACCGGTCGCAAGCTGGACGTACACAGCAGGTATCCCACAATTCCAGAGCACTTTATCCTGGTAAGCCACCGAAAAGCGAAGATGGATGGCACTCGCATGCACGCTGAAGCCAAAAACAGCAGGTATTCCACAATTACAGCTAGGGCACTTTATCCTGGTAAGCCACCGAAAAGCGACGATGAAAGGCATTCGAATGCATGCAGAAGCCAAACAACACAATCGCGAATTGTGTCCGGAACGCAAGCGCGCGGAAGCTTTCGTTCGCGTCCCGACTCCGCCAGACGCCCGGCTGCAAATGTAGTTTCGTGTTCCGAGATAAACGTTGCATCGAGGTGGGCTCCGGGAACGATACGACCGCGCTAATGGCGCAGACTCGGCGCGTTCACCCAGGAGCAACTTCCTCCGATCCGAGGAACGCATTTCAAAAACCACTCTGACAAATGGAAGCGCGCGGGATCCGAGGCAGGACTGATCCGGGAGTTCCTTGCCATAAGCACTAATGGACAAACAAAGAGAGACCAGCAACAGGGGGCTTTTGTATACACACACGCGCGAATGCGGTGGAAATTCCAGCCGGCTACTCGGGCGCGAAGATTGCTTATATGGCTTCCGGTCGTAGAAGACGACGCGGCCAAGATACCCGAGCGAGCGACGCAGATGCCACGGGGTGCGCGAATGTGGACGCACACATAGTGAGAGAGAGAGAGACAAAATGAGAGAGAGAGGAAGCGCGTCTGCAGTCCTCCATTCGGCCTCTTTAGGTTGCAACCGCGTTTCAGGCCAACGCGCCGATACGAACTTCGCGGCCGCTACCGAAGCACGCTGTACGGCGATGGAGCAGGTGACGGCTGCGGTGTGCGCCAGCGATAAGGGCAACGCACAATTCTCGAGGGGATACAGGGGTGGAGGGGGGGGGGGGGGGGGGGGTGGGGGGGGACGCTTGTACCGGCTTCTCGCAAGCTTCTTTCCTGTTTATCTATATACCTGGAGTGAGCACGCGTACACTTGTACAAACAGGATGCGGAGAAGAGCGCCGTCTCCCCGAGACTCTCAGACGGACCACTCGTCGGCGCCTTACCGTTTTCCGAGGAGCAGATTATGGACATGGGGCGCGTATTATGCCAGAGGCGAGGCACAAAAGCCGACAGCACCCAAGAAGAAGGCTCATTCTGTATGCTTAAGAGCGCGTTGTTGTCGGCAGATACGGCAGTGAGGAAACATCGAGGGACAAAAGCCAAACGCTGTACGCGTTTTTGTACTGCTCGTTTAGGTGCACAAACAAAAGAGCTGCAATGCGAACCCATAGCATTTCCTTTCATTTTATCGTTTCGTTCGTCGTCCGTGAACGAAAACAAAGAATAACAGCGCTGACGCCTCAGATAAACCTGTTGCCATATTCTGCAGAACACAAAAACCAGCCTGCATCGCATCACAAATACAAAATCGCAAGTTTGGTCACTCTTCGGCGCAATAGCTCGTTTCAGTTCGAATTTACAACTCATGTCCAGGCTTCCTGGGCATCGCCAACTGACGCCATCTGTCGGCCGCAAATAGCGAACATCCCCTAACTTAATGGGAATACCTTCATTTGCAACTGAGAGAAACCTAGAGCGTACCGTGAAATAGCCTGTGTCGATACCGCTTACTTTTCGCACGCGCTGCGGAAATTGAATTATAAAAAGCTTTCCGTGCTCGCACCAAAGAGCCAGGTGAAAATATTAGCGGAAAATTCAAATGGACCCACATGCTTTCACAAGTGATACCACAGAAGGTGGCCATAGGAAATCAATAGGAGGTGGGAAACATTCTAAATTCTCTAGGCAATTTTGAATGGTCAGCGCCAGGAAGCATGTGATGGCAGCCGCAAAAACTAGAAGCGCTTCTCTTCCTGGGCTTGATACCGCTGGAGCCGATCGGTATTATGCTTGCTGCAAACATACATGGGAAAGTTCTGGGATGGAAAACAGAACATCGTTCAAAACTATCGAAGAATCACAGTGACTGGAAATACAGATGTAAACCGCGCGGGTGTACGCGCCCGTGTCAAACTCGCCAATGCTGTAAACCAGCAGCTCTATATTGCAGAAGGCTGCCGAATGCTGCCCCGTGCAATAATCGAGATGCAGTGAGTGCCTGTGGAACGGTATCAAGTGGCGTGATTGCTTCCCTGTCCATTAATCGATCGATTACCAGCAACGCATTGCAAGACAATCGCTTTTTCCAATGATGTCCAGTTACCCCGGCCTTGAACAAGGCGTGGACCCATCTAGTGTCCACAGGGCTGTATAAACTACAGACATAATATCAGTGTTATGCCAGGGGCGCCCTCTCTAACCCAGCCAGAGTAGCTTTGCCAGTGCGCCCTCATCTACATGACGAAGATAGTTGCCGAGGCCAGCCGTAATGGACCTTCTAGCGAGGACCCAGGAGTCAACTTGGTCCAGTCACTGAGTCCGGCTGCGCCATCCGTCGTCGAAGGGGCAGCTTTCGACGAGCGGTTTCCCTACTCCACGTGGCCCTGCGCGTGGCCTCAGCCTTGGACTTGTGGTCATACACTGCGGGCCACAGTGCGGGTCACACGTGCGACCACGCGCAGACCGTGGGAACGCCAGTCGCGGACCTTCCGGTGTCTGCGCGACGTAGATGACATCCTCCACACCTTCAAGCTCAACACTTGACAGGGGCGTACCCCCTAATGAGAGAGTGTGTGATGAGTGCCAAACTGAATTTTACAGGACACGCCTTCCTCGGCAGGCCCGGCCTCCATCTAGGGATTTCAGGGAAGGAAGGCCATATAAAACTCGGCCAGCGAGTGCGGCCGAGAAGCTCCCTCTCAGAGAGACTCCCTTCTTCTAAGACGTTCCCTTTTGCTGAAAGTAAGTTCCGTTGCTCTTTACTTTTACATTATGTTCATTCATACATTCATTCATATCGCCTCACAGGCTTCAAGAACGGAGTATTGTGTGAGAGGGGGGGGGGGGGGGGATTACACAGATAGGGGTAATGACAAAAGCACGAGTAACGCGTTCATACAAAACTTATTGACTCTTAGTACCGATCACTGAAGAGTAGGAACGTCATCATACAAAGTTTAATGGCACCTTAGGTAACTTGAAAAAATGGCCGTTATTTCGACCCTAAAACGAACCGGATCACGATTATTCACGATGTGATCCGAAAGACCATTCCAGTGAATAATAGCCAGCGGCAGGGGAGATGAATTAATTGTAACGGTTCGACCAGAAATGCGTTGGAAGCTTAGAGGGTTGTTTAAACAACGTGAGATGCGGTTTGGTTGTACAAGAGGCAGCGCTGAAGAGTAGGCACTGTAGACTATTTTCTTCTTTTTTTTTTCAGTGTATTCCTAGTTCCTCCTCCGGCCAGACCACGCTACCTGAGTACCAACAACAGCGAGAGCGATAGCGATTAAATTTTTACTGAGAATTTTCAAATCAGAACATACGCCCGTTTTTATGCATCCCGATGCTGGAGACCATGACAAGCGAGCGCGATGGCGATTGCACGTCGGCAAAAGTGCTGTTGTAAAAGTGCTGCTCATATTCGGAAGACCCGCTTTCGCTGGTGAATCGGGCAAGAGCGGCGGCAAAAGCCAATGGGCTCCTGTGATGAGTACCCACCCAACCATTTTATGCATTAAACGTTTTTCTCGCTCTCTCACATTTAATATAAATCTCACCTGCCGACAGTAATAAGGCACTTTTTAGCATATAGAGTAGCGTCTATTTCTGTTTCTGCACCCCAAGCTGTTACGGCACAGTGATTTACGCCTCGTCGACAAAACTTTTAATAGACCGTGGATGCCGCTCCATCCAAAAATTCAACACTGTGGCGCCATCTAGTTTCAAAAGCTAAAAGCGCATGGTCGACGATGCAAAGATAGCATTGCTTTTCATCGAAGGGCGCACTGGAGACAGTGCAAAATACAAAAATGTGACGAACGCTTCTGAAAGAAAAAGAAACACTGTGCTCTTAAAACAGATAACGGATATTTTACCAAGATGAGGTCACGCGGTGGGCTACACTGATAATGGCGTGTTTCACACAAGGAGGATATATAAAACTGCTTTTTATGCGATTTTCAAAGCCAAATTAAAATTATAATAAATGGTCGTTTCTTTGGTATCGCAGCGAACGAAGCGGTTTTGAGGAATGGAAATGACGCAATAACTATCACATAACTCGGTGGACCCGAGAACCACGCCGTAAAGGAAGGGATAAAGGAGGGAGTGAAAAAAGAAAGGAAGAAAGAGGTGCCGTACGTAGTGGAGGTCTCCGGATAATTTCGACTACGTGGGGATCTTTAACGTGCACTGACATCGCACAGCACACGGCCTTTCAAAGTGTTGTATAGCAGTGCTCAATTACAATTTGAGGCACGATGGAAGAAGGCAAACAAAAAATTAATGAATGCTTAAAAACCAATTTATTCAAACGTAATTAGCCCGTTTAGTGTAGCTTAGCCGCCACTTCAGTTTTCCCTCCGAAATTGTAACGGCACAGTGACGACGCCACTTCGACGACAGTTTTAGTATTTCTAGGGACCCTATAGTTTTAGTGTACAGAGATTTCTTCAACTACTAAGAAATACGGAACACCGTGGCGCCATCTAGTAACAACAGACGTTTCTAGCACACCGGGCGCCGGCTGCACACGCAGTGGACGCGCGCGTTCAGTGCTACTCTACTATTCAGTGCTATTATTGACAGCTAGATACATACGTACGCACTAGGGCACATAAAAGAAACATTTGAACAAGACAAGTCCTCTTGTCGAAACGTTGGCCAAGCACACTGAACCCCCTCAACCCTTGTTCACTTCGTTTTGTGTTGTCAAGAATCCCGCCTTCCTGCCCACTCTCTACAATGTACCCGTCTGAGGCAGCTGAACATATCATTTCATAAAGTAAATAAAACAGAAAGTAAACCTGTTTCTTGAAGAGTGCGCGCAAGTAAAATTGAAGAAAACGTTGCGTTGCGTGGGTAGAGCGCAGCGATGCCCAAGTTTACAAACAACATGCGCGCGCTAGCGGAGCGGAGCAACGGCCACGACGGCGATTGCGCCGTCATGCAACGCTACCGCCGCCTATCGGCGAATGCGAAAGACAGCGCCGATCCGGTTCTAGTAGTCCCGCGAGATGGCGCTAGCGTTCATCGCGCAGCTCACCTGCATGCTGGCAATCTTTCGTTGACTTTCTCTCCATTGCTTTCACTTTTTTTTTTATTTTAGTACCACTTAAATCCTTTTTTCCTACTACCACGATGTACTCAAAGCTTCTTGAGTAAGAAATTTTGGAGACTTGCCCGACGCGTGACGCCCACTGTAGACAAGTTGCGCTGCAGAAACGTCGTAGCACTCGAACGAAAAACTGATCCAGAGTGGACAGATTTAGATTCATTTTTTTTTAAACTGGACACCACTCAACTTTTTTAAGATTAGTAGATACCAACTAAACAAAAAGAAGTGTTGCTTGCGCTATCAATGGCGAGAACACTACTTGCGCTGCTCCCTTGCGGTGCGTGCTGGACGCGTAGCGCCGCCTATCCACAGCTGGTAGCACTACGCTAGTGTTTTTATGACCTCCGAGACGGCGCTCCGAGGACGCCGCGCGACAGCGCGACCACGCGCCATCTCAGAGGCCGCAATGCGAGTTTCAGCGAGCCCCGACAGGTTGCAGCATTGAAAAGCGCGCCTTCTTTTTTTTTTTTCCAAAATTTTTTCCCCTCTAGTTCTGTTTTTTTATCCTATGAAAATTCGGTTGGGGAAACTGCTTCGGCCTTCGATGCCCGTCCACTTCAAAGGGACGACCACATCGTCATCACCTTTGACAGTTAACCTTTTTTTTTATTAAGAGATAAGAAAGGCCTTTTCATGAACTCTGCATGCTCACGTTTGATATCACCAGGCACGGCACACCTGCCTGAATTCGATTCCACGTTTCATCATGAGGAAATTGGAACGATGAAGCGAAATGCGTTGTGCACATTTGAAAGCGAGTATTTAATAAGCAGTACTTTTACTCACGTAATGCGCAGCACTGACAGGCATCCATGGGGTGCCCAAAACGCAAGCTGGAACTTCGGGTGCGCTTTCCGCATGGCACTACTCATGCCTATAATAATATATTTCACTCTTTGTGAACAGGGGGAACACAAATTTCTTTCCATATGAATGTTCTAAAGACTCAAGCAAAGAGCACAATGCGAAATACCAGTGCAATTAGTAATAGCGACTTAATAATCCATGTCCTCCTTAGTCGACGTATGTACTAGCTCGCTTTATTTATATTTCACTTCTGACAGTTTTATGTTCGGATATTCTCCCGCAATGGCTAGAAAACACAACCATAGCCTTAGAGCACACAAAGAACACCTCTCGTAACAACTGTTGCTGACAGGAGACAGATAAGAGGCATTCTCGTGCGGCCACGGCAGACACACAGCCCGCTTCAACAGTGATAACCTTCGGCGGTTAAAAAAAAAAGCAAAATCCTCACTTCCCCATCCTGGTATATTTCAGAGTTCCGTGCTCTAGAAGTGAAGTTCAGTACAAAATGTCTTCAGTCAAGAGAACCTTCGCCCGCTTTTTCAAATCGTAGTGCAGCGAAACGTTGCCAGATGGCGCCACCGGCCGCGAAAAGAACAGGTAGGAGTGGGTCGAGAAAGAACGGAAGAAAGAAGTCCCTTTAAACCTGAATGGCGCAAGTGCTTAGCCAAGGTGTACGGACGAGACGGGAAGGAGGTCCGGAGGAGCGGCTCAATTAGCATCACAAGGAGCGACCCGGCGGCCAACGACGTTTCCGCGGCACATCTGCTCTCCGTGGCGCGCGCGATAGGGACAGGAAACGCCGCGCGCTCTCTCTCTTCTTGGCGGCACGCTCCATTCTTCTTCCTTCTTCATTTCTTTTTTCTATCTTTCTGTTTTCTAGCTTCTGCCCTGCGTTATCCGGGATTCCTCTGGTGCGCCTCGGTAGCGTGGGGCAGCCAGTGCGTTAATGATTCAGGGGCAGGTGATTTCTAAACGGCCGCTGCAGAAACCAAAGGCTCCTCCAAGCATGGAGCCGCCTGGCCGCCAGGTACGAACCGAGTGTCACGGTCACTAACCTGCTCGCGTCGCGTGCCCAGAGAATCTTTCTTTCTTTCTTTCTTTCTTTCTTTCTTTCTTTCTTTCTTTCTTTCTTTCTTTCTTTCTTATAAAACAAGGCCACTGCTATACAAGAGCTAATTAGGACGATGGAAGGAAGGCAGCGGGTCTGATTCAGTGAACAAATTAAAGACAAAACAATGATTCCGCGTGAGCGAAAGCACACGGTTCAGTTCTTCGATCGCACCTTAACCCGTTCCTCGATACTGTACTCTGCCACTTCGTTTCTAAACGCTGCGAAGACAGCGTTTACATGGTGAAGGTACACCTCTGCTGCGAAGGGGTTACGCAGAGAAACTCCGTTGAACATGCCCTCAGGGGAACTGACCTTTCAGACGCTTCCGGACAACCGTAGTCTTCGACAAATAAGTACCTGTTTCGAGCTGAAATCCTGTGCCTCTCCTTCACGTCTCTGGTTTGGTTTGGTTGATTAGGGTTTAACGTCCCAAAGCGACTCAGGCTATGAGGGACGCCGTAGTGAAGGGCTCCGAAAGTTTCGACCACCTGGGGTTCTTTAACGCCAGGTGGTCGAAATTTCCGGAGCCCTTCACTACGGCATCCCTCATAGGGCCGCTTCGGGACGTTAAATCCTAAGAAGCCCTAGCAAAAAGCGCCCAGGGCCGGGCCGTATTTTACAACGATTATTTTCCCCAGATGCGTTATTTTGCCTTCCCGCCATTAGCAGCTGCGACCTGTGACGTCTTGAGCAACAACTAGACAAGCCATACATATGAAGGAAGTCTAAAGGCGCCGAAAGCAAAGAGCACAGCGGAATGTTTCTGTCTTTTATATAATATGACAAATAAATAACGCAATTATTCTATCGCCGGAAGATAATTGATTAGAAAGCATACCACAAAGCAGGTCGTGGGTTCGAATCCCACCGGCGGCATGTGGTTGTTTTGTTTCTTCCGCTTCCTAACCAGCTACCTTTCAGCGATAAAATGACTACACTATTGTTTCACATTGGCTAAAAGGCACACAAGTGATGAAACGCTAGAAACATTCCTTATGCCCTTCGGTTTCGGCGACTCCCTTCATATACGAATTCCAAAACGAGCCCTTCCTTTGTCTAAACAAGCCACATCATTCGCCGGTGCCGATATCGAAAACCTGACCAACGGCAAAGAAATATGAAGGGCAAGTTGCGAACGCGGAGCGAAATGCCGCACGAACATCCTCAATTCCCTACGCGTACACGTTTCGCTGAAAGAATGCGTTCAAAACTGGGGGCGCTGTTGCCGGCGAGCCATGCAACAGCATCGGTAAAGCAGCTACCGCGCACGGTGAGGCGACACCAGACGGCATAGGGAAGACCGCCGGTGTAGGGTGACCACTGCTCTCTCCCCTCATAGATACCCCGCGCCGACATCCGCTCTCCGGTGGAGGAAAGACGATCGGTCGACGCGCACCGGTTCCCGCCGCGTCCAACGTCCAGAAAAACGACCCTCAACAGTCCTGCTCGTTTACCTCCGCGACGACCGAGCGACGCGGGGACGGCCGAACGCGGTGCAGTAGAAATGAACGATCTCGTTTCTTGGCACGTACGGTATTCCGAACTAAAAATCGCTGTGGCTTAGCTGGTTTTGGCTTAGCTGGTTAAGCCCGGTAATTGCGAAAGCAATATCCGTACCTATGCCATGGTACAGCTGGTAGTGTAGCTGGTGGTGGTGCTTGTGGTTAGACTTGTGGTGGTGCATCGGTTATATAGTCCAATCCATTCCAATCCACTCCACACCAATCCACTCTAATCTAATGTAATGTAATGTAATCTAGTCTAACCTAATGTAATGTAATCTAATCCAATGCAATCCAATCCAGTTCAATCCACTCCAATCCAATGTAATCTAATCTAATATAATGTACTCTAATCTAATGTAATATAATCCAGTCCAATCCAATCCAATCTAATCTAATCCAATCAAGGTCAAATGAAGGTCAATGGTGGTCACCGCCGCGGCACGATGGTGGTCACCGGCCGCGGCACGGCAAAGGCGTGAAAGTGCAAGTAGTATTGCTTTCGCAATAATATTCTAACAAAAATAGAGCGTTTCGCGGCATTACGAATTGCGCTCTATAATCAAATCCTGCAGCGTCTTGCGCAGCGACACCTCACAGGAACTGCAAGGTCAACGGCGACACAAGGCGGATTCTGTCTACTTTAGTGCATTTGGCGCGAAATAGAAAAGCTCGCGCTCTTTCGGGGACTTTCCAATTACCGGATTCTTCCTTGGCACCTCTACTAAGAGCGGTTGAATCAACGGTGTCACGCGTGACGTCATAGAGAAGCAAGCTGACAAGTGCGCATTGCCGACCTGTGCAAACAGGGCCGGTGTGATATGGCTTTACCGTATTCGTCCGAATCAACGTCACCAGCATATCCGATGCAGGTCGTGCAAAGCGCGAATTAAGCTTCATTTGCTGCGAACCGCCACTCTCACGGTTAGTTTTTGTAAACGTACGGCCGAACTAGTCATGCTTACTGGAATTTTGCAAAGTGCTTCTCATCCTCACGCGAACGCCCACAAGTTTGTGGGCCCACGTGACCAGGCAAAGTAGTTGAGCATCCTAGAAAGTGACGTCACTGTCCAACTCGGTGTTCCGAAACCGAAAATCGTACCTAAAAATGCGATATTTAATTATTCACTGTGAATATATGAATCTTCGAGTGTGCATCATGCTTCCTAGAGCAATAAGAAACGTTTGAAACAAATAACGCGCCAACCACAAATTTGGTGTCTCCACCTCTTTAACATAACCACAGATAGCCACAGAATCAAATTTTACTAATAACTATACTCGAACGGAGTCGTCCTCAGTTCGTGGCGAAGTTCCGAGACATATAGCAGTTCTCTGCCACGACGCACACGAGCACCCACAAGAGCCGCCACTGTCACCACGCATGAAGAGCAGTTTGGTGTGCCAAAGAATTTCGAAAGAAAGCAGGAAGGCTCCCTCCCAATTTTCCGATTCCTGCGCGGAAAACAATGTCTTGCGGCGAACCGCGTGGCATCCCTGCCTCCTGGAAGCAAGTGAGCAGGGCCTGCCTCTCCTTCGTGTTGTGATCTAAGCAGCCCATTCAACAACGCTGCAAATCACCCCAAACACCGCATGGGAAACACGCCGGAGACGCCTTCAGACTGTGCATTCACGCTGGCGTACAGTCGCGAGCAAAAAATATTAGCACAGATCACTGGCGATCAGAATTGGGATATCTCACCACGCGGCGCTGCGGTACGCAGACCTGCTTATCGGGCCGTTTCCATGTTTTGCAGCCTAGGGGGGGGGGACGGCAGGAAGTAAGCTTTATCAAGCGCGCACCGCCCGAGCGTTGAAGTGCCGACCCTACGTGACTGTGCATGCTGCATTTATTTTGGCTCGGTTATCAAGCAAAGATGGCTTCTTTCTATTACTGTTTTTTTATGTCCGCGATGGTTTGTCAAAAGGAACTCGCGGGAACAATAGCTGATAGCGCTGCTTTTAGCCAGTAATTTTGCTGGTCCGTGGCAGTCCACTGAACCCCCCCCCCCCCCCCCCCCCCTAATACTGTAGAATGGGAACGGCCCGGCACTCTCGTTATCAGCCTCTTCGCCACCGGCAGCGCCACGCGTTGTCATTCCGGCGCTCGTGTGCTAATCTTTTTTACCCGCGACTGTACACTTTAAACAGAAAGGAGTGGAAAGAGAGTAAGGTGCCCTCTAGCGCATACCCTTTTTACTCCCATATGGGCGTATTCGTGTTCAGAACGTACGAGCAGAACTCGTGCGAATGCGGTGTAGTGGAGTGCATGAACACAGGGCTGGGCGGACACCACAGGGATATGGAACGGCTTATCCCCGTTTCTTTGAAGAATCGCTCGGCATCGTGAAGGACTTTCCTTAGTGACTCAGCAGACAGTGCTTCACGAGCGAGGATCCCACCCCCTAAAACACGTGTTAAATATTCCTTTTCATGTAGGTGCCTGACCAAGTGCAGAGAATTAAGGCCAAACCTTTCCGCCAACCTTGTGCACAACGCCATCAGTACAAACATTGAAATCAGGCTCAAATTCTCTTTCAAAATGCTCGAGCATCAAGCACCAACGAACGTATTTCCAATCTTGTGCACAAAGCTATCAGTACAAACATTGAAATCAGGCCCAAATTCTCTTTCAAATAGCTCGAGCAGCAAGCACCAACGAACGTGTTTCCGCCAAACCGGTACTCCGTTTACACTTAGCAGGAACGCGAGGGATGATCAACGTGCAGTATAGGCTCTCAAATGACAAAGGATGCCCCAACCGCTGACCAAAGGGCCTTGGCAGGCTAAAGGAAAAGGGTTCTTTTCGCCTATAAGCTCACGCCTGCTAGACGGCTGCCTCGAATGATCCGCTGCATGCACGGCTGAAAAGCTAGCCCTGCGGCCTGGAAACTTTTGACGGGAGGTGTACACGAAAGAAGCATCCAACACTTTGCGCGACGGTAACACATGGGACTTAAGGATAGGCCAGTTTGAGAGGTCTTCATGCAACATGGCAGAAAAGCTTGCGCCGAATTCGCTGTTCTCAGTCGAACCAAATGGAAAGGGGACGCAGTCACAAACCGGAGGACTGACCTATGGCTAGATCGTCACATAATGCACATTGGTTGAATTTGCCACAGTGACAACAGAGGGAAGAAAACGAGATAGAGAGAGGAAAAAAGAAAAAGAAAACAGACACAGCAGCCCAAAACGAAAACAGAAGCAAAGCCCACAGCACCACTCCAAGGTATACACACAGAGGCGCTGATAGTCAAACCTAGAGCTAAGCAAGCCGTGGTTTATTTCAAGCGAACCTCAAGAAATCCTTTCCCTTTTCCCTAAGCACACCTGGCGAGGACATCAGTGTGTCCCGCTATATGCGGACTACCCAAACACGCAAGGCGCCTGGCCGTCCACAGTTCTTGCAGCATTGGAAAGCGACGAGGTCCGCCACATCGCGCGACTCGTCGTCAATCGAAGCGCCCCTTTGAAATGCCAGCACGAAACGACTCGAGCGATAAGAAAGGGTCGTATGAGTCACATATACACACACTCAGATGCTATCCAAAAGGGGGCGACTAAGATAGCACAGGTTGCGTGCCGGGACTTGCCCGTCGTAAACTGTAAGGCCGTGACAAGAACAGAGCGCGCAGCAAGGCGTCGATTCGATGTAGGTGGTGAAAGCCTCGTTCAATTCGCGTATAGCGCACAGTATGGGCCGTGGCGGTCACGACAGGTGTCGGCCACAACACGCATAACGTGCAGTGCACGGGAAACGCCACCGACCGATGTCTGATGGACAAGAAAGTGTGTCACCACGATCGAATCTGAACCCTTCAGTCACGGCCGGTGCGCGATGCCTGTGGCGGTTCTGCGTTTTTGTTGAAGTAACGGAATGTTCCACGGCCTTGCAACTGCAAGACATTTGACCCGCTTGCCAGTGCCGGTGCCTCCTTACGAAAGCGCTGCTTTCTTCGATTTCAGGCAGAACGCGGAGAAAAAAGTGAGAAGGAAACCAAAACAAAAACGCGTTTCGTCACACGTATAGAGAAATTCGCTGCTGCGACCACTGGAAACACCCGTGAGAAAAGAAAGACAAGAAACGACGAAATACTGACCGCAGCGTTGTTGCGAATTCGAAAGAAACGAAAAGAAAACTAAACAAAAAAGGACGAAATACTGACAGCAGTGTGGTTGCGAATTCGAAAAGCTCGTGCGAGAAAAAAAAAATGTGAAAAAAAAAAGACTGGGGTGGCAGGTCGGAACGTGGCGTATATACTCATTGTTGCGAATGGCATAGTACATACTTTTTGTTGTTCATTTCTTTCTGAATTACTGCACACAGAACCAGCTCGCGCCGTTGCAACCTAAAAATGCATACCTTGCGCACCCTCGATCCAGTGAAACATGCGACAGTGTTACGGACACACAGTTTTTCTGTTACACGATACTACGTCACCGAGTCATGAAAACTGCGGAACTGTAAACCAGAAAACACTGGTCCGGTTTATTATTATTTAACGTACGTTGATGCGACGTAACGCATTAACCCCCTCAATTTTCGTCTTCAAGTGCCTTACAAACTGCAACGCCTCCTGCCGAGAGCATGGTATATATCAATCGGTAAATACCAAACATGTTTTACGTGTGGCGCTGATTATTTTCAAAATGCTTCCGCTATCACCCAGCGTGAGTTAAATCCCGGACATGCATGTTTACAGCCGGCAGGCGGCAATGGGTTTATGCGTGCTCCTTCACCTGTCCATCAGGGATTTGAAATGTAGCCGGCACCACTGACTTCCTTAAAAAACACCTCTAGGCGCTTCAGCGTTATGGCGCATATGGGTGCCCTCTTTGCCAAAAGTAAGGCAGCAGGGCTTGCTTCTCTGCCTTACAATCGAGCCCACCCTCAAAGACCAGAAGGTATCGAAAGGTGAGGACAAGGATTCCCGTTGGTATCCAAAGATGGCGTCCTCTCAGACCCGTCCAAATTGCGTGCCGTCGCAGCTTTTCCGAAGCCGACGACTGCGAAACAACTTTGCATATATAGTTTCACTGGCACCCGTCCTTATTTCCAAAGCTCTGCCCAGAATTTCTGGTCCATCGCTGCGCCCCTGACACGATTTCTCAACACTGACACCGAGATATCTTGCTGGTCTTCCGAGTGCGAAAAATCCTTCACCCCGCGAGCTCTTCTCCCTTCCCCGCCCATACTGTGCCATTCTGACCCCATGCAACGTTCCCAATGAGGTGCACACAGATGCCAGCGGTGTCGGCCTCGGCGCAGTACTCGCTCAACGTAAAGCCGGGGTTGATGAATACGTCGTCGCGTATACGCCAGTCTCACAACAGCGGAGACCAACTATACACTGTCACCGAAAAAGAGTGTTTGGCCATCGTCTGGGCACTTAATCAACTTCGTCTCTACTTGTACAGTCGCCTCTTCGACGTCGTCACGGACAATCACGCGTTGTGCTGGTAACCACCCCTGAAAGATCCCTCAAGTCGCCTCGCTAGCTGGGCTTTGCGCCTCCAAGAATTTGACGCCTGTGTCATTAACCGCTCCGGCCGCAAGCATGCCGACTCAGGTGCTCTGTCCCGCTCCCGCCCACGGCCAACTACAGCTCCTCGAACCCTTCATCCTCGGAAGTTGTCTTCTCTTTCTCCCAGCATCATTATATCCACGAACAGCAGGAAGATCCCTCGATCGCCTCCCTTCTCGTTTTTACCCAGCAGCAGCCCTGACCCAGAAGCAGCCCTGTGGGGCTGGCCAGTGGACAATAACGAGAAAGAGGCAGAGAGTGGGTGTCTTGTTTCGGGACACAGCGCGCTGGGTACTAATCTTTGATCCCCTGCCATCGAGGGCTGTAAATAAACACCCTATTATAGATATATTTCTGCATATACCTACACTCCCAAACTTCTCGACTGCAGAAATTATTCGTGAATATCGAGAGTAAACTCATCGTAGTTAGATGAGGAAACTTCTCCCGGAAGAACGTATTCATCCCAGAATGCCCGCGCGGAAAAAGGAAATGCCTGCCAGTTGGATAAATCTCAGCAATCCCATATCACACAATTGCAAGCAGAAGCGATGCAGCGGTCGAAAATTTCGTATACGCGCTGGACGTTTAATTATAAGCAGGAATAAGTGGGTGCAACGTCAATGGAAGATAAAGCACTGAGATTATCTATAGATGTACGGTGAAAAAGTGTGACTCGTTAAGCAGGCGTGGTTCCAGCCTTGACTCAGAAGTCCTTGAGCACATGCAAAACAGAGAATTCGCAGTTCGAGAGAATGACGCCTAAAGTTTGAAAAATGAAGGTTCCTCAAGAACAGAGAAACACTAAAGGATGGAGGAGTTTTATGCAAACTAAAACATAAACACGTGCAAGGTTTCGTAGTTCGACTGCAGGCGGAATCGCGAGAGGATTCGTTTCAACGAGCGCTCTCACGCATTATTTGTTGGATAAGGAAATGAGTGGTGCCCGGTCTGCACCGGCACATAACTCATAGGAAGAAGGAGCGAGTTCTTCTCAGGCTACTACGAACAGGCACATTCAAAGTACACATTAATGCAGCCTGCGGCGAGACGGCGTTCCGAATAAACAATAGACCGCAGAGTCGGAAGTAAAATGCCTTCCCTTGACTGGCCCCTCGGGAACGACGTGCTCCTCTATTTGCATTCCAGGCACGCATGCAGTCCACGAGAACAGCTCAAGAGCCTCAACAGAGAAAAGTAAGGAGAAAAAAAAATAAATTTCCGAAGCTGCTCCCGCCATACCTCGCACCGGCGCTTCATCGGAGGGCGCCTTTCGGAGCATAATTAGGGTAGGCGCAGGCACGCGCTGATTAATACAGTCTAATCCAAAGACGTGTTCATCTACTGCCAGCTACCGACGAGGAGGGAGAGAGAGAGATGGCGGCAGCGGCGCGGGCAAGCCACCTGACCCTCCAAACCACCACGCAGCCTTTGCCAGAGGAGCAGGCTGGCGCGACCTGCCTCCGCATGCTCCCTCAATAGCAGAGCAAGTATAAGTGTGTAGCCGACAGTCGAGCGTTTTTGCTCGCGTGCTCCGCTCTCATTCTTTAGAGGCCCGGACAAGAGTTTAGCGGTAGCAGCGGGCAGCAGCAGCAGCAGCAACAACGTCCCCATCTTCTCCGAGCAACAAGCAAGAAAGCGTCGTCTTGGTCGTCGCCAGCCAGTGCAACAGCGATCCTTACGAACACGGCGGCGACGGGCTCACAGCCTGCCCCCCCCCCCCCCCCCCCCCCCCCCCCTCCGCTCTGCTGGGAGGCCGACCAAACAGTAATACAGCGCGCAAGCACGAAGCACGAGAAAGAAGGAGAAGGGAGGGCAAAAGCAAACAGCGGCCGCCAGAGCGCTGTTATTAACGAGACCGCCGCCGAGGTTGGCCGGCTCCTCCCCGGCGCACCGAGCGAGCTCCCATTAGCGAGAGGAAGGCGGACGCTTGCGCTGTTGCCGCTGCCGGCCGCTATGCGATCAAGGCGCCAAGAGCGAGAGTCCGCGGGACAAAGGAGATGAATGGCGGCGCAGAGGCCTGCCCAGGCCGGGTGTTGCTACACTGCGGCTACCTATGGCCGCTGGTCACCGCTGCACTTAGTCCGGATGCGTTGTTCGCCCCGCTGACGACACGGACTCTCGGAGCTATACGCTGTCGTCAGCTAACTGTGACAGAATCGCTCTGGGCAGTCTTGTTTATACCTCGAGGTCACTTGCAAGAACCGGTAGAAGTCGCTTCCGCAAGGTGGCCACAGGTACAAGTTAGACAACGTGAAGGCGAGTTTCGCTTTATGTCTGATACCGAGCCTGAGAGAATGAGTACACGGCGGTTGCGATGCCGCGCCTTCAAACACAAGTGAACATAGGTGCCGACGAGGTACAGATGCGTGAAAATTAGGCCTCAGACCGCGGTATCGACAGACCAAAACCGTGGCACACAAGAGGCGGAACATGGAATGCTGCCCGTGACTTAGTGCTTCGGCGTCGGTGTATTCGAGCAACTTATTCTTGCATCGGACGAAAGCGCTGCTCCAAGTTGAAGTGGCGCTGCCCCTAAACGGAAGTCATCAACTTTCCACTGCACATTCTTACACGCCAGTCCACACACAGGGAGGCCTTGAAACTCATCATCCATGACCTAAGGTGAAAAGTCTGCAGGAGCTTGCACGCCGTCCTACGGTGAGATGAAACGAAGCCATCATCACAAGGAATGCGGGCGGTAATCGTCCTCCGGTGAACAATGTCAAGCCGCAGCACTGCCACGGACGGCGTCGTGGCCATCAAAGAAGAACCTGCAGGACGTTGCGCGGACCTCCGGCAGGCACGAAGGGAGGACGTTCGCCCCCACCCTCCCTCCCTCAACGTGCACGGCGTCACGCTCTTCGTCTAGGCGCACGACGACAGTGGCGGCTTGGGACAAAGGGGCAGCAGCAGCGGACGCAAATCGATAAGGCCGCTCTTTTACGAGAAACGTGAACACGAAGTGTAGTGGTACCATATACACGGCGCGGCTTCCCTCTTGCTACACCTCCAAGAGGGGGGTCGACACTGCGCGCCGCGCATTCCTGGCGAATCGCCGGAACCGTCCAATGGCCCGCGGAGCGTCCAGGTCCGGCTTCGACCCGAGATGGGGGGATGGGGGCGGCGGCTAGGCTTCCCTACCGGGCCACCGAGCGCATCACTACGCCACCGTACCGCACGCCGCCGTTCGCTTCGCTCTTTTGCGCATTTGCTTTCGCGTCCGCACTGCCGCTGTCCACGGCCGAACATTATGGACCCTCCTCACCGCCAGAGCGCGCGGCCGGCGTGTTGTTTTCCTCCCCTCGCATGCCGTTTTTCACGCACGTTTACGTATACACGCGGCACTGCTGCGACCGAGGGCCGCGCGATTCCAGCAGGGGTCGCAGAATGACCAAGGGGGCAGAAGCCAGGAAGGGAGAGAATGAGGGGTTGAAGGCAGGCAGCGGACGGTTAGGACGGCGACTCATTGTAGACGCCGAGTGATGATACATCTCGAAAGCGGCGTGCACACGCCCGTGCACCGTTTGGCTAGAAGCAGCGCCGGCGACGGAAAGCCGGCACGGCACACGGAGAGGATTCGGCTGACGGCACGAGGATTGGCGCCAGTATTCCGCAGAAACATGTTTCGCGCTTGTAATGAGGCGTGCCCCGTGAATGTGAAACATGCAATGCAGTCAAAACCGGATATATCGAACTCTAAGGGAATCGCGAAATGGTTCGATATATCTACAATTCGATATATAAAGAGTGGCAACAGAGAAACTTATCTGTAACATGGAAGCAAAAATGCATTGCACCCACTCCAGTGACCAGAGTCTTGCAGCGGTTCTTGCAGCGGTCGACGAGACACCCGCCGTCGCGCTGGCAGCGTGCCACGCTCTGTGCGTTGCTGTATATCTAACCTGCTTCGCATCGATGCCGCAGAGAACTAGCGGAAGTAGCCGCTGCCTACCATAAGATGTCTAATCCTGTTACCAGTACACTATAAATGGAATAACCACTCATTATAAAACTCGGGTAAGGTTGCTTTCCGCAACGCTTTCAGCAGCAAGGCGAGCGAAGCATCCCAAGCGAGGGCCGCCGCTAAGATTTCGTTAGGTTGGCTTCACCGCACTACGGTGATGTAGGGTGGAAAACGAGTATAAGAAATCGAAGGCCACTCTCAAGCACTACCCATGTTAACCACGTCAGACGGTTTCGTAGCATTAGCTGGTGTCCATGCAAGGCAGCGAAGCTAACCCGTCTCCGTAAGCAAAAAATAGTTTATGGTTTATGGGGATTTAACGTGCCAAAGCGACTGAGGCTATGAGGGACGCCATACATAGTGAAAGGCTCCGGGAATTTCGACCACCTGGGGTTCTTTAACGTGCACTGGCATCGTACAGTACACGGACCTCTAGAATTTCGCCTCCAAAAAGTGAGCGCCATTTGCAGGTGAGCGGCGCGAAGTTCGATATATCGAATGACCGGCGAAATTGAAGTTCGATATAGTGCGCGACTCTCCTATACTGCTACACAGAATTTTCAAAGGGATAATCTGTGCGTTCGATATACCCAGTAATTCGAGATATGCAGGTTCGACTGCAGCGCCCCCGCACAATATGTTCACTCGCACATGGGTGCTCATTGTACATAGTGCGAATATCAGCCAGTTTTAGCGGACTCTGTAATATCGTTGATGCACATGCATTGTTGGGCGAAAGGCAGCTAGCACAGGTGAGGAAGTCGAGCTTGAAGGTATAATTAAAAGGCCCCCGTGGAACAAGACATTCTTCCGCAGAAGGGAAAGCTGCGAACGCGTTCATCCTGCGGCAAAAGATCAACACCACGTCTCTAACTGTAAACGTTGCCGAATGGCTAGGATTTCAAACAACGGTCATGGAACAGATTCGAATCCCACGTTGCGTGCCGGAATGAGGTGTCAACAAAACAATCGTGACTGCATCTAAGCAACACAAAGCACACGAAGAGGGTGGTGGAACCTGTAAGCCAAGCACCTACGCTAACCAATTAAACCACCAGCTTTAACCTAACACAGGGAGCCGCCCTCCAACAAAGAAGCGAACCGCACGGCGGCAAAAAACCCTTGTCTGCCCTCGTTTGCCACGGAATTTTGTCTTTCTACTTTCTCTATGTTTTTCTTTTGCAACTGATCATGCAAACACGAACGTGAAGCAAGAAAAGAAAACAGACAACCGGAGGAAGCTGCAGGAACGCTGAGAACGCTGGGAACGCAGAAAAAGTAAAAAGAAGAAGACGGAGAAGCCGGCCGGGGCGGAAGCACGCGGGGGCAGAGAAGCCCGACACACCAACCACGGCTACGCATACTCGCCGTCAAGTTCACGTCTGCAAAAGAATGGGGGAAGGGGGCAGCTAAGGGGGAGGGGGAACAGAAAGAGTACTCTCCGCGAACAAAAAAAAAAAAACAGACACCAAGCATGTTCGAAACAGGCCCTCAGACGAACCCGGGTCTTTGAGCGATACGAGCGCCGCGCGCGGGACGTGCGTGTACTTTCTGGTCATCTCGTCGTCCTCATCCCGCCTCATCTCCGGACTCCGAGCATGCGTCGGCGGCAGCGCTGGACCGCTAATCACGACAATAAAAAAGCCATTCCGGGCTTCACCGGGAGCACGATTCTCGAATTAAGAGGAGGAGAGACCGGAGCGGTGCGAGACGCTCTGCCTGACTGGCCGTCTGGTCGCCTGCTGCCGCTCCTGCTGAAGCCGACCGATGTCCCGCGCACCCCCGCTCCTCTTTCTGCGTTTTCTCTTTGCTTCCTTTCTGCTTTCTTTCGTTCCTTCTTCTTCGTTCATCAGCCCTGCCCGCCCCCGCTCCCCGTCAGAGCGGCCATCTTTCTTCCTTCGGAGTCTTTTCTTTCCAACCAAGCAGTAAAATAAAGACCAAAAGCGATGCGGAATTCCATCGCGATCGTGAGCGAACCCTCGCGTATATGTACGTACAAGTTACAAGCTCTCTCGTCGACGAACGACCATGAAAAAAAGAAAACGTGACGGCCGTACGTTTCTCGTTTACACGAAAAAAAATAGAGTCCGCAGCAGCGCGGGCGGTCATCATATATATGCTGCCCTGCTGTTTTCGGGCAGCAAGGCACGTCGAGCCAAAGCCAGGCCATTTTCAACAGAGAAGAAGAAGACATCATTACACTGGCTCGGCCATCACGGCTTCTCCCCTTCGCGCCGGCTCCGTCAGAGGCGTATATCGTCTCTCTTTTCCTGCCTGCCTGCCTCGCGTGGCATTGAGACGTCAGCATCGTGTATACTGCGGGCAGGAACAATGGCCGCACCATACAGAACATGGCTTCGACCAGGGCCTGTTGCATGAGTGCGCTCAGTGCAAACCATGCGGGCCGCGGATGTACGCACGCGACAACGTTTTGTCGCGACTCTGCTATACACAGTTGCGTGGGCGAATGAAATATGAGTGAAATAGTCCCGCACTTGACAGAGAAGGATTGGCGCGGAGTATTCTACACCGGGGCGGCTCTCGTTGCCACGGCGTGCAAGGTTGGGAAAGATGAAGCATCTGCGGAAACAAGTGACGGCAACAGCGCTAAAATGAGGCAACTGATGACTAACGCCTGAAACAGGTGTACTGAGTACGACGAGTCGACGACTGACTCCACAGAGTGTGTTCACTATATGCGCGCCAAACACAACATCGTTTATACTTTTCAGGGCCAAAGATACGGCTTGTGTTTCGGCCAGACGACATGGACCATTTTGATTCCCGACAAAAAGGTGACCATCAAAAGGATCATCTTTTCATAGCACCTAATGCTGATACACAGCCACTGGCTTTTGAGAATAACGTCATTTTCGTAAAGCAATACAGTCGAACCCCGTTATAACGAAACGGTTTATAACGAAATAATGGATATAACGAAGGAATGACGATTCCCCTCGCAAGCTCGGCCAACACGGACTATAACAAAGCTACGGCTATAACGAAATAATCGTGGGCCCCTTACTTCGTTATAACGAGGTTTAGCTGCCCGAATCGTGAATCGTCCCCATACGAATCATGTTCCTGTGATACTGGACAAGCTTATATTAAATGCACCGAACAGCGTCTAATTCTATGAGAATCCCAGCTGCCCCGCTGAGAGCAGATGCCGTCACGGCACATGCGTCTCACTTCCCTGCTCAGGGACTGGCGTAATCAGATTGCGGCCGCCGGCATCAACCAACCGAGAGAAGCACGTGCTTGTACGACTTTAGATCTTCTCACCACGCCGTGGTTTACGCGTAGTCACGACGAAAAGCCAGCGACAATGCTTGGCGCTCAGCACCGAACGACTTCGTCGTCTAATCAAATGCCTTCTTCACACTCGGCCCCCCAAAAATGAGAGATAGAAACAAGACAAAGCACTAAAGCTTAAAGAGAGCAGCGGGGCGCATATTGTCCTTAATAACGACGCCGTCGAGGGCCGCGTGTCTGGCTTCCGCGCACATCCACGCATGAGTGCACGATCGCATTTCGGTCGGCTGCGTGTATAGGTGACGAAACAGAGTGTCGCGCGACGATCACGAGGAAGAAGAAAAGAAGCGCGCAGCAAAAGAGAGAAAAAAAAAGGGAGAGACAAGAGTCGGGCTTCGTGGTCTTCTTCGCGGGAGGCTCAAGGACGGTAGGAGCCCCCACCCCGCCGAAAACAAAAACAAAAAAAGCCGGCCAGGCCAAGACGCCTTGCCTCCTCTTCCTCCTCTCCCTCGCAGTTCGTGGATTTGCCTCTCCTCCTTCCCCCCTCCTTGTTTATACCTTCCCCAGCGTGGTGGCGGGCGCGTCGTCGTCGTCGTCGACAGGCCAACGCCCGTCACGCCACAGCGACCAGGCGGCACGCCGCGCGCCTGGAGACAACCAGAAGCCGCGGCTGCTGCATGCTGCTACCTGTTGCCTGCCGCACCCCCTCGGCGAAGGGAGGCGAAAAATTCGATGCAGCACTCGACGCGGCTGCAGTGGTCTCCGTGAGCGCGCCGCGGGAGGCTCCCCTGTCTCCGATTCATTAAAGAGCGCCGCGTAGCAGAACGCGCATGCGGTCCCGGACCAGGGGGCACAGACGGCCCCAGCTGGCTGAGTGGAGAACCGTTCGGAGCCGAAGTGAGGAACCCGGTGGTCGAAACTGACTCGAACTAGTTAGCAGCACCCCATAAACCACCCTCTATCTTTGACGCGCAGAAGTTCATTAGGCTTTGAGCCAAGCCTGAGTTATGTATGCCTTGACGCAGAGCGACAAACACTGAGTAATAGCAATAAAAGCCCCTATTTAGGCAACAACTTATTGATGTACAGGTACGACTAGTCCTACAACGACTGAGGTAGGAAGTGAAAAATGAACGAAAGCAGAAAAAGTAAAAACGACGCAACCGCATAAACGCAAGTGACCACGACGTCGAGTGCGGCGCTAACTAATGGCAGTATTAACTGCAAAACTATAGCTAACATAAGTTTTCTGTTAACAGTGCCAGCCAGGGAGTGAGTTCCTTCCTACTGCGAGCACGCAAGCTCATCAAGTGCACGCAATTAAGAGGTCGGAGCGCAGCCACACAGTGCGCACTCGACCGCTGGCGTTGGAAATGACGCTGCCGTCGCAGCTCTCCGCGCTGTGGGCGCACACGACGCACTGCATGCCACTGCCGACCGCGTGGGCACAGTGCCCGGACACTGCCAGTCCCTGCGCTGAGGTCAAGAACGAGACTCTTGAGTGTCACAGTGTGTTGCCACGGGGCGCGCTCGAGGCGGTGTTTATGAACTCATATATGTTATACATGAAGCATTTTCACTGCTCGGCCATTTATGTGAACACGTCAGTGTTACAATATCATACCAGCCAAGCTGGTTAGGTTAATATTTAGCCGTGAGTGACTCTCCGAAATGGTTCAAAAACGAAGCGAGCAAGACTTAGGAAAACTGAATGAGACAATCGAACCAACTTGTCCACGCGAAAATTTGTGGACCACTAAAACCTCCCTATAGGGTCTCGAGATAAGAGGCCTATCACGAGGATCTCGGGAGGCTATATCCGCGGGACTGCTTGTTTCAAGGACTCACGGGTAATAGTTAGGTTTAAACGACTTCTCTTCTCTCTATCTCTATTTTAAGAAGCGTATTGAGAGAATCCGAAGCCTCCGGGGCCGCAGAATATTTCCCAGGAATAAAAGCAACCTCAGAACACATGCAGGTCGAGATTCGACACGTTTCGGCCGTATCGACGCTTCATCACTTTCTTTTCTTTTTTATTTCGCACGCTTGCCATAAAGGCCCCATCACTTATCAAAGCACCACGCGTAAGGCGATTATGTTTCTGCATGCGTTGAATAACGCCCGGGTCGCACTAATATGTATGAACCACGCAAGCGACGGAGCATATATATGGCGAACCGCTTCCAAATCACGCGGAGGGCAAGATCGCAAATGGCTCTTGAGCATCCAAGCAGAAAGTCGACGACCGCGCATCTATATGAGTATGCGCAACACTACGCCGCTCCCTCTACCTTATAATATCTCCTTCTTGATTTTTTTTTTCCTCGTACCACTCGGTTCCTGAAAATTGAAAAATTTGCACACTCGTAAGAACGCGTCGCTACCCGTCGTCGCTGCCTCGGCGGCCGCCGCTTGACGGAGCACCTCGAAGAGGCAATTGCCTCTTTCGCGGCAGTGAAGGAAACCTGTCAACATCGGCGCACGCCATCGCACAGCTCCAATATTGCATGCGCCCGGGTATACGACCGCAACAAGCTCGCACAGCGACAACAACAACGACGACCACGAGAGCCAACCTTATTGACGCAAGGAAACCCCCTCCTATCCCCTCCTATCCCCTCCACCGCCGCCCTCAGCAGCGCTCCTTCATCAATCACGAACGCCAAGGAAGCTGCCGCACCCTCGCAGGCGGAATTGCCATCGGCGCACTCGTCGACAGAGGCGACGATGTCTGTGTGTCGAGTGTACACACTTGAAAGGAAGCGCTGCGCTCTGCCTCGTTACAGTACCGTGCAGCGATGTGTACAAGCCGAGGTTTGCCGTCGCAGCAAATCAAGGGGAAGGAGTTCGCACGCATAAGAGCGCTTAGCGATCAGCCGGAGCCCTGGAAATGCCGTGATTGGCTATCGCCGACCCCAGACGCCGACTAATCACCGCCAACCGCTGTCACGTGCGAACCGTTGCGTGGCTTTATCCCTTCGTTAGTAGACGTCAGTTCGCCAAATATAGTACACGGCCTCCTGCGGAAGACCGCAGCCGCAACCAGCAGATTGAGTGTCATCGGAAAACATCGGGCCCGGTGTACGCAAGAAGCCCTGTTGCGGGCTTGCACTCGGAAAAGGCTCGGCAGAAACGGAGAATGTGTTTCTGACCCCGTTTCCTCGGAGCATCATTTGGAGGGGAGGGGGTGCGGCGGCCACGACACCCAATCAAAGCGATGACACAACAACGAGGCGAGCATGAGCTCCGTCTCGGGATTCCCAACGCGCCGCTCATGCGCTTGTGTTTATATATCTTATTCGAGAGGCGGCAGAGGCGAAGACGCGCTGCCGCCGTATTCCATCTGGTTCCGCATTGAGCGGTGGCGAATTCGGCGACGCCCCCCCCCCTCCAAACGACTCCTTCTCCTTGGCGCCCCACATTCGAAACTCGCGCGCGCCGAGTGTGGGAATCTGCGCGGCGGAAGAGCGTTCCGGCGTTGGGCAAGTATGCGCCTCCCCGTTACGGACACACCCTTCGTCTCTACTTGCCGCGCTACATACTGCTCAACGTCCGCTAGATTTCACTTTTTTTTTTTATCTAAGTTAGCGCTATTCCTTTATTTTCGCATAGAGTTCCGACTTGTTTCCGTCTTTTTGCTCTGCCGGCGGCATTCCAAACGAGCTGAGGAAAGCACCGCCCTCTACAAGTGCCGTAAATTTGGTTTGACGAACGGAAGGCTGCAGGAATTGGAATACGTGTTCTGACGTCTGTAAGCAGCACATGGGCTACGAGTGACACCGCAGTCGAGGGCTCGCGACCACCTGCGGTTCATTAATGTCCGGTGACGTCACACAGCGTCCGGGCGTTCTTGCACTTCGCACAAATCGAAACAAGGCAGCGGAGATCGGGAACCCGCGCTCAAGAGCCCAACGGGTACGAGCCGCTACGAAAAGCCGCTAACTGCCGTTTTGGCCAAACATAAGATAAGATAAGATAAGATAAGATAAGATAAGATAAGATAAGATAAGATAAGATAAGATAAGATAAGATAAGATAAGATTGGTTCTTGAGAAAGGAAATGGCGCAGTATCTATCTCACGTATCTCGGTCGACACCTGAACCGCGCCGTAAGGGAAGGGATAAAGGAGGGACTGAAAGAAACGCTGCCATAGAAACGCTGCCACCGCGGTCAGGTTCGAACCCGGGTATTCCGGCCAAACATTTCAAATAACACAGAAAGACAGTCAGTAATGCTGTGATGGGTGTTCTTTTAGCAAAGAAAAGCTTAAAAATATAAAATCAATGTTACGTTACGCGCAAAAATAAGTGTTTAATGCCCACCTCTAGCATTCACGCAGCCATCACCGTTTTGTGGCGACAACTGAGCAACGGAACGCCTCGCCGGCCGACAGGCCGGGCCGAGGCGAGTGGTTGGAGCCGGTGTCAGCAAACAAGCTGCTGTAGACAGGAAGACGACGGAACTTTATTCGGGCCGGCGGCCCTGTATATAGATTAGTGACTCCATTTTATACGGCTGAACAGTGGCATCCACAAGAGTAACAAATAAACTATGGAAGGCGTCCTTCTATAGGTATGAAGACGCAATCCCATGAACGCTGCGCGGGAGCTGACAGCTTCACGAAACTGAAAACTGACAGAAAAAAAAAACAAAAAACAAATTTGCACTGTATGTATTAATCCTCACATCGTTCAGGGCAAGATCAGTAAGCGAGTTCAGCAAAGTTTATAGCAAAAAAAAAAAAGAAAACTTTATCTGCTGGAACGATACAACGACGCTCCCGCACTTTGTCCGTGGGAAACGATGTACGCTGTCAACAAGCCCGGAAGCGTTGCTGTGAAAGCGATCGCCCTCCTGCGAGAAGACTTGCGCAAACCGGAATAAAGTCGACAAAATTCACGCAAACCAAAAACAAGACGGGGAAAGGGATGTCACTTAAAGGGATAGACGTGGAGAGAGAGAGAGAGAAAGAAAGAAAGAGCAGGACCGGTCGGGAGGCGACGTGTAAATGAAGCGTACAGGTCGCCGCGTAGAAAGAAACAAATGGAGGAAGAAAGAGACAGGGAAGGGGGGGGGGGGGGGAGGCGACAAACAGTAAGGGACAAGTGGGCGAGATCTCGAAACGTGGGAAATATGCCCTAAAACAGCCCAAACTGCGGAACGTTACAACCGAGAGTCGTAGAGATGAAATCGAAAGCCCAGGCACGCAGAGTCGCAAAAAAATAGGGGGGGGGGAGACAGCTGGATGGGAGGAGAGAAAAGAAGAAGCAGTGATAGAGATAACACGTGCGCAGGTCTCTCCCACTCGCGCGCTCTCATCCAATGAGGTGCTCATTTTTCCTTTTCTCAAAAGTTCGCGCGCCAAAGCAAGCGCCGGCTTCCAGAGCTCATTTCTTCTCTCTCTCTCTTTCCGTTGCCCTTGTCTTAGTGAGGCAAGGTTACCGAGACAGAGGGGAGGAGGAGGAGAGAGGAGCGCAGAAGGCGAGCGACAGGGTGTCGAGTTTCGGCTTTCCCACGGACGAGGCCCAGCACGCCGCCGCCGCAGCCGTGTGTCCGTCCTCTCACCGCGAGAGCCTGGAGAAGAGGAAACGACGACGACTCCGGCCCAGGGGACGGGGCAGAGAGACGACTCGCCGGCGAGGCTTCCACTTTTTCTTTCTTTCTTTCTTTCTTTCTTTCTTTCTTTCTTTCTTTCTTTCTTTCTTTCTTTCTTTCTTTCTTTCTGCATGCGAGGTGCAGCCTTCGCGGATGCGGCGACTTCGGCAAATGACACCGAATGTCTGCGCAGAAGTAGCGCGGCCTTCTCGACGCTCCTAACGCTGGCCTCAGATTCGGCTTCGGAGTCAACTTGCGCAAGTAGCCGGTTGTCATTCGCAGAAAAAAAAAAGAAAGAGAGGAGACGAAGTACACGTATGAAGCCGTAATATAAGCGCACTCTCATTTAACCAGTACACGCATTTGACGTCCAGTCATTCCTCTAGAAGTGTCTAGCTCTCACGTGAGCAGACAGACAAGGCTGCAACAAAAGAGGTCTCGAGCAAACAGAGCTTCAGCGCTATGGAGGCGTTTAAAGCGTAACGTGTACCAGATGGCCGGTGGTGGTGGCGGAAAATATCTTTATGGTGAGGTTTGGGGGGACTTGGGGAGAAGCCCCGAGTCCAAGGCTCAAAGGGCCCTCGTTGCCGCCGCAGACCGGGAAACCGGAGGGCACGCTCACAGCCGGCTACATTCGGGACTGGCCTGGCAGGCCCAGACAGTCTCCCCGCATAGCGGACAATTGGCGCGGTAGCGGTCAGGGTAAAGGCGATGGTAGCGCGCGAGGTTGGGGTAGGTGCCGGTGTGAAGATGAAGAAGGGAAACGGGCTCCTCGCGGCAAAGAAGAGTGTGAGCAAGGGGGTACTGGCGGCGGGAGCGAAAATGCTTTTTTTGACAAGGTAAGTTGTTGTGCGAGTTGGTTCCGATATTCCATGACTACGGCGCAACGAATGGGACAAGAAGGACACAGGCGCTGTGTTGTGTCCCTGTATATGTCCTTCTTGTCCCGTTCGTTGCGCTGTAGTCATGGAAAATGCTTTAGAGCCTCGATGAAAACAGAGGTTATGGGGTTGAAATGGAGTACCTGGTCAGGGGAGGCGGCCGGAGGGGAGCCAGCCCCGGTAAGAAATAGCGCGGGTCCAGGCATATGCATCTATTGATCTCCCTCTACAGCCGTGTGAACCGGGGTACAGGCCACAGTGCGAGGCGAATCTCGAGGAGGCAGGTGACAGAGGACGGTGAGATCACGGAAGCTGCGGCAGGCAGAAGTTCTGTCTCTCCCTACGCCGGCCCCGTATGCCTCCCATGTTTCCCGCTAACTATTATAGCTATTGCCCCGACAGCGCCCTCATGCGGTCCACGTGCTGATAGAAAAGACGCCCTATGGATTTGCCCGTCCGATCTCCCTAAATCAGAGCTGAAGCTCAGTACTCAGTTCCGTTTGTTTTTTTTTTAACTAATCAAGCTTTTCTTTCTCCTCCAGATAAAGCAGAAAAACACGCCGGTCAGCGACAATATAGCCTATCACGCAGGACGCATCTTCTCATCGAAAGTAAGAGGAAGACGGTTGCGTCGTCTAGTTGCACTGGCGTCCCTTACATTCAAAATTCACGGGCGCAGCTGGTGTGGCGTGGTGTTAACGCTCCAATGTGCACGTGAGCTAGGAGACACGCCGTAGAGGAGGGCTACGGGTTAGTTCCAACCAACCGGAATTGACATCGTACCCTCCGCGGGGACTCAGTGGTTATAGGGCGCCCGGCTGCCGAGCCGGAGCTACCGGGTTCAAGCCCTGCCACGGCGGCAGCTTTTCGATGGAGGCGAAACGCAAAAGGCGCCCGTGTGCTGTGCGATGTCAGCGCACGTTACAGATCCCCAGGTGGTCAAAATTATTCAGGAGACCTCCACTACGGCACCTCTTTCTTCCTTTCTTGTTTCACTCCGTTCACCCCTTCCTTTACGGCGCGGTTCTGGTGTCCATCGAGATGTGTGAGACAGATACTGCGCCATTTCCTTTCCTCAAAGAAAAAAAAAATCAATGTTCATCTCCAGCACATGGGGGTGATTACGCAATGCGGCTGCCGCGGCCGACATTCGATCCTGCGACAATCGGCTCAGCGGCTGAACGGGACAACCACTCAGCTACCATGGCGGAGGCGTGTAGTAGTGCGGCAGAGAACGCTCACACATAGGAGTAAGCATGTATGCTTGATTCCCCAATGTCGCCCTACGCAACTGAACTCTGACATTCATGTTCTCGCGGCGCTCGTATGAAACGCACTCACGTAGCAGATATATATCTGCTTTGAGAACAATCGCTGCGCCAGCAGTTGCACAACCGCGACGAGACAAACAAAGGAGTGATGCAACTGAAAGCTAATCTGCAAACTCATATACGGCTACGGAATTAGACGAGAGCGCAAGCTCCACTATCGGCCGATTCGAACTTCGAAGAAACCGCAACTATGGCCACAACCGCGGCCCAGATGGGTGAGCTAGCAACAGGGTCGAGTCAAGCAAAGCCGGGCCGCCTGCATGAACGGTCCCGGACTCTTTCGGTTGGAAGTAAAGAAAACATGGGAGGGAGGGAGTCAAAAGAGAGGGGAAACCCAAGGCCGCGGGCTACCGACCGCATAGCGGAACGGACATTAGGGGCAAAAAGAAACAAAAGCCAGGCTGGCTGGAGACGGAAAGGTCGGCGACTATTTGTGCCACGAGCAATGACGAGGAACGAATGCGCGATGTAAATAAGGACGAACGCAGTAAAACAAAACAGAAGCCGCTCAGGGCGGAGCCACAATAAACAACCTAAGGTACAGGACACGAGACAAGTAGCCATAGGTAGGAGGAGAAAAAAGAAACGAACAAACACAAAAGAAGCCACCATCGACGTGTGTGGGTCCGCGCGCAATGGCGGAGAACGACGACCCGATCTTATCGGGCACGACGCGGCGCCCAAAGCCCGAGACTGCGCGCGGAAGCGGCGGAGCGGAGGCAGCGTGGGAAATCAACGAGCCGTACACACGGACGTCGTATGTGTGTACCGTGCTACGTGCCGCCTGCTATATGCCTCCGCCCGGCGCTGTCCGGCGCGCGACTTCGGGGGAATCAGCGGCGTTTAATCGGCCGGAGGAGGCCTTGCGCGCGGGTGCGTGTATACTCTGTTCTCACGGCGAGCGCGCGACGGAGGATTGCGACGTATAGAAGCTTTGCCCTGATTGCGCGAGAAAGCAGCATATTGCAAAACAAAACAAAAAAGAAACGAAAGGACGACGCGCATGAAGGAAGCGGTCTGCCGTAAAATGACACTCACGCGAACTTACACAGCAGCTAGGAGGACGTCGCTCACCGGCGCCAGACTGGCTCTGTGGGCATTGCGTTCGGCTTCTGGGCCCAAGGTCGCGCAATGAAATCCGCCGCCAAGGTAACCGCATGTCGAAGAAGGCGGAATTGAAAACGGGCAGCCGTGTACTGTACGATGTCGGCGCACGTTAAAGAGCCCCAGGTGGCAGAAATTAATCCGGAGACATCCGCTACGGCGTCGCTCATAGCTCATGTGCTGCAGAGCGTTACATCGAACATAAGGTAATGCAGCCTAACGTAACATAACTGAGCGTAACGCAACGCGACCCAACATAACATAACATAACAAACATAACATAACATAACATAACAAATGCATCATATGCACAGACACGCACCACTGTAAGCAAGTATCACCACTGAACAGCATCTGTAGGGGTCGAACCACAGTGCCTCCTTTGTCGTACACGAGCGGAAAAGAACTGACGAGGGCGTAGACAGAGGAGGAACCAGGTAGGTCGTAGTAGAGAACTAAAGCACAGCGATATCGGCCAAGAAATTCACGTGAAAAACGCGCGACTGTATACGCCAGCACCAACTCTGGTTCAACAGCGACACGATGGTAGGACTTTTTCGATGCAGGGGCAGAGAGAGGGAGCCTGGCAAATCTTTAATGGGGATCGGACGCTATATCGCTACGCGAGGATGCCGAGCTGCAAAAAAAAAAAAAAGAAATGACAGACGATTACCATGGTCGGTAATGCGAAATTTGAGCGCAGCTCTTCAACCGCTACCTGCCACCTCTCGCAGGTGGCGGATTACGCTGCTAACCGCCCTCCGGGATCTTCCCGCAGCAGGTGGCGCGCTGCCTGTCACGGTTTTCAGGTGGCGTTACAACGACTACGGCGACGACTGCAACGCGAACGGGCGCCTCATGGACGGGCGCCTCATGGACGGGCGCCTATGAGCCTAAGGAACGGGCACACTGAAATAGCACATGTACGGAAAGCAGGGCGCACAATGGCCGCTGTACCTCCAGAAATCGTAAAATACGGCCCACTGTGTGCCCTACTGGCCCACACAACTCTCGGCGCAACTTTCGTCCATATACCTAAGTGCGTACGCACGCGAGCCTCAGAGAACTGCCCCTTAAGGTTCCGCCGCTGGTGCCTGTTGCTCCACGTCGTCGTCATCATCATCATCATCAGAAGCAGCAGCCAAGAAACTTCGTCCACTGAAGGCCAAAGACCTATCCAGTTCGTCTCAGATTAACCGTGTCCCGCTCCAGCAGTGACCACCCAATCACCCCATACTTTGTAATCGCATGCGCCCATGTGACTCTGACCGCGCTGCGTTCGCCTACTCTTGGAATCCGCTCCGTTACCCTAAGCTCTCCGTCAACTGCCGCCTATTCGCAAGGAGAAAGAAAACAAGAGTTGGCAATGGCGCTGTATGAAAAGAAAAATCTTCCGCACACTCCCCCTCTGTCTGCTATGTAGTATGCCTGCCCGGTTTCCTCGAACCGAGATTCCTTTGATACGCGGCCAGCCGAGGACGCCGGCGACGTATAGCAAAGCGCTGCGACCTGCGGCAGGCAGGACGGCCGGCCTCTGAAGGCGAGCAGGGCCGCCGGCAGATTCGTCGAGCGGCGGCCGCAGGAGGGGCGCCGAGAAGCACTCAGCATGCGCCACTCGTCTCCCGGAGCGCGCGCGATTCGTGGGCACGCCCAGCGATCGCGCGCCGCGCCAGCGAGCCGCGTTCTACACGCAAGCCTGAATGACGTTTTTCTTTTTTTTCTTCTTCTTTTCCTCTCCTTCCACTGAATTCGGCTTCGCCGCGAATCTTCTTGCAGCAGACGCGCGCGAACGCTCGCATCACGGAGAGAAAAACTCGTCGTGCGACTCCACGACGACGACGAGACGACGGCGCCCCACCGGCGAACCAAGCATTCTTGGCTTCGCAAGATTAAAAAAAGAACAAAACCCTAAAGATTGTGCTTCTATCCCCCCCCCCCCCCCCCTCCTTTTCCCCGCTAGCACCAACTAAGCTCGCCTACCCGCCGCGTTCAACAAGTTGCGAAACACACTCGGCACCACTGTAGAACAAGCTGCTGCTGCTGCTGTTTGCGCATGATCCTGCTCCCCCCCCCCTAAAGCCTCGAACGTCTTCTACACGGCCTTCCTATCCACTGCGATAAAACAGGAAGCAAAAAAAGGAAACACAAACCGACGGTTTCGTTACTATGCGGAAACTATGAGCGAGTGGTTAACTACACAGCGTGCGATTCGGCGAATAAATTTTCCCCTCTCGTCGAGTGCGGCACTTGCGAAAGCGCCTCGGTATATAGTGTCGGTGCGCCCGAATGCGGAGAACGCGCTCCTCGTGGTTTCAACGTTTACCGCGAACACCGTTTAATACGACTGCCGGTTCTGCTGGATGGATGGCGATGCGAACTTGCAACGCACTTGTTTATTTCTCTTTTAATCTCTTGGCTACTAGCATTAAATAGGCGACTGCCCCCGGCTGGACTACTTCAAGTACCTGCTAGCACTTCGAGCTTTTTGAGACGCGCACTCACGTGCGTCAAGGCAGCGAAAGGGTGACACAGAGGCGCAAACGGAAATCCCCGCTGATCACGTGACAGCTTCGTTGCATGGTATACTCTCCATCACCTGCAGCTTTGCTATAGACTAGGCCTCTTGCTGCTAGAGAGGCAATCTCATCTCCACCAGATCCACCGAAAAAAAAAAAATATAGCCAGCGAAAGAATCGACCAAAATTAGCCTTCTCCAGTGAAGAATCGAATCTGCGGATATTGCCCGAGTAGCCTTTGGCAGCCGTTTTGAGTCCGGATCCGAGATCTCCTCACGCAGCTTGAAATGACGACGTTTATGCGCGCAAGGCGTTGTCATCGTAGTCATCGCGCTGCATGACATCAATGCTCGCGTCCCTGCTGTGCCTCGTAGCTGCGTCGAACGACATTACAGCGCCTCAGCGTATTCATGAGAGCGAGACTATATACTGGCACATTTCCGTTTCGCATACACGGACAGCTGGAAACGTTCCGGTTTCCCTTTCCGGACACCGCTTGCGATCAAGTTTCGCCAGTTCATAAGCCATCTCAGTTCACCCTGTATCCCGTTAGTAAAAGGAAAGAGGGCAATCTACCAAGTGCGTGAAAAATCTCGAAGCACTTTCAGGAACAGTCACACCTTCATCGAAGAAAACGCCCTGTTATCGTTGACACGAACGTCACGCAGTCCCTCATGTATACATATGCATGGCTATCTGTAAACAACGAAAATAATTAGGTCTTCATTACTACTACACAGGCACCTAGGAGCCATGCACAGACATGAGCGCTCGTCTGTACAGGTGCCCACAGAAGTTTTCGGAACACGAAACTTACAACAAAGCCCAATTAATCGGCAGCCTAAGCATACAGCCATGAAATGAGGGGTGCGCTTTGTAGATACACATTACGCACGTTCTTTGCCTTTATTAAAGGGATCTGTGGCCATCGTTACGTTTCATTTATATGGCAAACTCGACTTTCGTTCGCCTTTCTCTTTCATTCCTATTATTCTCCTTCTCGGTCACAAGGCAGACAACCCAGCATATGCCCATAGTTATACTTTGCCTCCCCCCCCCCCCCCCCCCCCCCTTCTCCAGCGCCCCTGGTTTCACATCACACCACAAATGTTGGCAGATATCCCTTCCTTTCGAGTCTACAGACAAAACGAACGAACAACCAAACAGCGCGAGTGAAACTCGTTCCATCATGGTCGCAAGGCGGGGGCGCTGACAACCGCCGCGTATTTGGGAACGGTCTGCAGGCCACTCTCAAGATAACCGAACACGCAGTTCCCCCCGTCGAAAGCAGAACCCGCCCACGGCTTCAACCAGGTGATAGAAGACTACGGAAGCAACAGCTGTCGCCCGCTGAAAAAAAAAAAAAAAAAATCAGCGTGAAACAGCGATGCGGAAGGGGCCACACTCTAAACAAAGGAGTAAACGGGAAGTAAGCTGTCCTGTAGCGCACTCCCTCTCATAAAAGGCAGTGCTGCAGAGATCATGTTGCCCCCGTTTCACTCCCATATAGGTGTATTCGTGTTTAGAATCCAAACACTCGATGAATGTGGCATAGGCGGACGTCTACACAATTGGATTGCAAGCTATTTGACAAACCGGACAGTCTACATGGAGACTCTTGAAGGAGACACAGCAGATCATCATGTTGCTTGTGGTGTTCCTCAGGGAGGAGTGCTTAGTCCAACGTTGTTCAATCTCGTGCTCATTGGCCTTTTCAAACAACTGCCGAAGACTGTTTCGATATCCGCCTACGCAGACGATATTTGCATATGGACATCAAGTGTCACGCGTCCCCAAGTGCAAGCAAGATTGCAGCGTTCGGTTTCCATTACGTCTGCGTACTTGCGCCGTCAGGGGCTTGAACTTTCGCCAACTAAAAGCGTAGCATTGGCTTTCACACGCAAGTTAATGGCGTGGTATCCGGTCACAATCGACGGGCAAATTGTTCCATACGTAACACATCACAAATTCTTCGGTGCTACGATAGACCGTGACCTGTCCTGGACGAAGCACATTTCTGTGCTCAAGAAAAAGCTCGACAGCTTTGCAAGCATTGTGCGGTGTATGGCAGGAAAATGTTGGGGTCCCTCTGAGCGATCTTTACTACATGTGTACCAGGCGCTGGTAGTCGGTCTTCTCAGATACAGTGCACCCGTTCTCTCAGGAGTCAGACTATCAGGCCTGCATGTGCTTGAAAGCGCGCAGGCTCGTGCTTTAAGAGTATGCTTGGGTTTGCCATGTAAAACTTCTACATGGGGCACATTTTATGAGGCCCGAGCCTGCCCAGCACGAATTTATTTTCAACAGGAGCCACTTCGTGTGCATTTGCGGCATCTGACCAGGCATCGTCATCACCCCCTGACCAACATTAGTGCGGCGCGTCCAGATGCAGCCTTTTCCAGAGCCCTTAGGATGCAGCGCAATGCGGTGCCTTCGAACTACGCGCCACACCAGATTGCGGAGGTGCCACTTTGGGCAGTACCAAAACCATCTATACGGACAACAATCCCAGGGATAACAAAGAAGACGCACATTCCAACAGTCGGACTGAAACAGCTGGCGCTGTCATACATTACATCTATGTATACTAACACCCAGCATGTTTTCGTGGACGGATCCGTGACGACCACTTCTTCAGCTGCAGCGGTGATAGTGCCAGGAAATGCCTCATGTCACCGTTTCAGGCTCATGCACAAAACGTCCTCTACGGCAACCGAATTGGCAGCCATACGAGAAGCCGTCCTTTATATTGGTCACCAGCCAGCGCAGCAATGGACTATATTCTGCGACTCGAGATCGGCATTGCAGGTCGTACAAACTTATCTAAAACCAAGGGCATGCGAGCAGCTGGTTCAACAAATTGTGGTTTTGTTAGCCGAAGCTTTCCACCGCGGCCATATCATAAAGTTTCAATGGATACCGATCCATTGCGGCATAGCGGGAAACGAGCGTGCTGACGCCGAGGCTCGGATGGCACATAGTGATGGTGCTTTCATTGAGATAGCCTTTTCTAGATCAGACATTGGAGCCTTGTTGGCGCATTTAATGCAAGCGGCAATGCAGTCGCACTGGCATGATTCGAGTCATCAACAGGACCGCGTCTGTAAGCTTGACGCTGGCTCACGATTACATTTGCCATCTATGGTGGTGCGACGTCATGGGACTTTACTCCACCGGCTACGGCTTGGTGTTGCCTACACCAAACACTATCTTCACAAGATCGGCATCGAAAGTAACCCAAATTGCGCACAGTGCCACACTCCAGAGACTATTGGACACCTTCTTTGCGAGTGCCCGAACTATACTGCTGAAAGAACAACATTGGAGGCGACCGTGAAACGACTGGACTCTCGCCCTCTCTCTGAGGAAACTCTTCTGGGCGCCAGGACGAGATGTTCTGATTGGTGCCGTGTGACAAAGGCCCTGCTCAACTTTTTTGTGTGAAACAGGCCTGGATACTCGTCTGTGACCGCCTGTGCACAACCTACATGGTTAATGACATGTGTCGGTGTTTGTTTTGCTGACACCAGTTTTATGAGTTTTATGTGCGTCTACTCACCGCGATGCGAGTGCCAGCCAGTGTGGTGTGTGTGGTGTGTGTGTGTGTAGACATCACCCGAGAAACTGATTGTATTATGCCATCATCAGCCTTCATTCGCACTTTCCTTTTCCTCCTCTTCCCTTTCCCCTGTGTGGAGTAGCAGGCCAGGGCCATGTTACCACCGGCCGACCTCTCCACCTTTCCCTCATTAAAATTCCGTTCTCTCTCAGAATCCAATACAGAGCTGATGTTGTCGCCGAATCAGCAAGAACCAAATTCACGAAGCTCCCAGCACCTGCAGGTGAGAACGGTTCCTGTTTCACGACGATGGGAAAACGCTATACGACAGTCAAATCTCTCTTCAACAGCCATATCCCTCGCATGCACTTGACGAAAGCTTTCCTGTATACGGCCCGTTACTATGTGACCCCAGCTATAGCTTTCCCAATGCTGTACGGTTTTAGTGCTTGCGCGCCTATTCATTGCGGCCACACGGCGACAAATTTCTTCGCTCGTATCAGGAGGCGCGCGCACGCACGGCACATTCACACGGGGCGTCACTGTTTGCTGGGCGAAAGAAAGGGGGGGGACGCGGACACGGGACGACGAGAGGACCAGTTTGCCGCGAAGATTGATTTCGGCGGACCCGTTTTATCGGCGCGCATTAAAACTTTATCTCTCGAACTCACCAAGCGCCGATCGATCGACGCCGCCGCCGCGAGACTGCGAAAGGCGCGATGCCGAGAGACAGGCAAATAGCAGGCCATAGAGGAGAGGGGGGGGGACTAATGTAACCAAAAGGCAAGCTGTGAAAGGTTCCGAAGGTACAGCCAATCCGCACTCTATAAACAAAAAGAAAAGAAATACATTAAAGAAAGAGGTGATATAAGACAAGGTCAAAAAGAATGCAGACGAAGGATCGTGAAAGCGGTTCTCGCACCGTGGCGACGAGTTTCCACAGAACAACCCGCGATCAAAAAAAAAAAAAAAAAAAGGCGCCGGTTGGCGAACAGGTATAATGCCGCGGCCCTTTTTGTTTTTTTTTCTCCAGAATTTACAGCTTGTCGGACACGACTGCCGCTGCACACGCCGAATGCGTGATCGCCACGATGAAGCGAGAAACGGCGCCGCCGCAGGGGTACATGAAACAGAATGAGAAGGGGGAGGGTGGGGGAATGAAAGAGATAAAACGAAGGACAAGCAGCGCACAGAGCAACAGAGAGAGAGAAAGAGAGAACGAAAAAAGGAAGGAATCAAAGAAACAAAGAGCGAGTATACGCATTGGGGCAGCGACGGGCCTGCAGTTCGGCGGGTTCAGTCCGCAGCGCGCGCATTTAAGAAAGCGAGTTGGCGCTCAGTCGGGCGGTTATGGAGAAGACGGCTTCTTTTGCTGCTGCTGCTACTGCTGCTGCTGCCGGGGGTCGTATCAGCCAGCGCAGCACGCGCTGCATGTGCTCCGGCGGGGCACATATGATGCATGCGGTGGCGGTGGTGGTGGTATTGCCCCGAAGGCTATGCAAATCACGTTCTCGCTCCCGCCCCGCAAAGAGAGTCCGCGACGAAGCGCGCACCGGCGAAAATGGTCCGCCCGCTCTCTCTCTCACCGCCGTCCGAGCGATGGAACGACGCGTATCGGCCATTCTGCCGTGCGCGGCGCTCGCGTTCGGGTGAAGAAACGCACGCGTTGCACGCACTACCGCGCGTGAAAGAACGCGGGACGTGTATACGTATCGACCTTGAGATTGCGTTATAAAGCCGAAACGCCGTTTCTTCGATCCGCGGCAACGGATAATTGGTTTAGCACGAAGGAAGACGATGAGCTCACCGGCGCTGAGTGCGTGTTCGAACAGCGCTTCTTTTCTTCCCTCTTAATCTAACAAAATGGAGCCATCTTTTTTTTTTTTTTTTCCCGGGGCTTACTCTTGGTGTTGTTTCCTGCGGGTGATGAAGGGTATAGGTACATAATGAATTAAACGGAACCGAACTTCTGATTTTCTTTTACATGATTCATGTGAACTTAGACCAAGAATCAAAATATAGCTTCACGAGCCGGCTACTAGAACTTCCTGTATATAGCAGAGTTTAGGTCAATAATATATTCTTTTTACCTGTTATTCCCTACAAATCTAAATATACGTACACACAGGGCTGGAAAGACTCCAATCCCACTCCTACTTTCCATCCGTTGTGAGCATGCAAGTTGTGACAGGTAACACATTTCAAAAGGCTCGCAAGACGTCATGAGAAAAGGAAAATGAGTCAACTCCTGCAACAAGTACATATATGACAAGCGACCAAATTGCTATGACGACAAACACTACTGAAAAGTGCAGGCACAGTGAAAGCGCAGATGGAACTGTTCGCCGAGAAGCGGTAAAAGACACAGCCGTTCGTGGGCCATCGTAATGGCCGGTTCGAATGCGTCCCGCCTTAAGTTATCCATAATGTCGCAGCGAAGGAGCTGGCTCCATCCATCACCCGCGTATAACTCCCGGGCCCGGTGTATCAGTGGACTGCGCCCTATTCCGCTTCAGCAGTACTTCGCTTCACTCGCTAGAAGTGTCGCCAACGTTTCTAGGAGGTTAAGTACTAGAACTCCACTCCCTTCTTACTACACTCATTATAGTGAGAACCGCCCGGATATCCTCCCTATACGCAATGCGGCGACTGCCCAGACACTTCCCACATCCTGTGAAACTGTCCACGAGGCAGTATAATATCTCTGAAGAGTGGCTGAGAGATTCCTCGACCTCCCCAAGTAGCCACGCGAGGCATGGTGCGCATAGCTATCCAGCTGGGTCTCATCGACACCACTTCAATGTGATTATATGGTTTTATATAACCTCCTTCCACCGTCTCGTTCGTTTGATACACTCCCTTTTACAACCCATGGACTAGGCTTGGTATTAACGCTTTTTCACCACCACCACCAATCAAACTCGTATCGCTGAAAAGGAGCGCCAGGCTGGCGGACGCTCGTTCACCTACTAGCGAAACTGGTGAGTTCCCGGAGCACTACCGGGACTCCAACCCAACGCCTTTTACGTATGCAAGGCGCATGTATGTTCCAGCCACAAGCGGCCGGACCGAGAATACGCAAAGGGATGAAGCTGCGACCGCGACGCGTCCCCAGCTCGCGAACGCCCACCGTGAGAGGAGCGACCCTTAATTTCCCACCAGCCTATTTCGGGAGGGCCAAGGTTGGACTCGTACGGATGCCGGCAGGGGGCGCAGTCACCCTCGGAATGCGTGCCTGCATGCATGCAGCTTCGCGCAAATGAGCCCGGTGGAGTACAGACCGCCCGGAGAGAGGTCCCACAACGGTCGCAGCGCACCAAGAGAAGGAAGCAGCTTTGCCGAAGCGGAGCCTGCCCAAAAAAAGCCAGCTCACCGCCCCGAGAAATAATAAGATCGTAAAAAGAAAACAAACGCAGTATGCAGGAAGCCGGGTAGACGGGTACAGCGTGTAATCTCGGTGGCAGAAGGAATCTCTCTCAAGGTAGGTCGTGTCACACGCCGGCTAATCTGTCTAATTAGCGGCTTAAGAAAAAAAAAATGCCCGGTCCCACGCACGCCAGTGGCGGGGCGGGGGCCCAAAGCGGGTCTGCCGCTGCACGTGCATGCATACGGCGGGGCTAGCAGCGCACGTGCAGCCGGAAGTCGGAAGTGCGCGCGGCCCTCCCAAAAAACTTTCCCCGCCGTGCATCCTCTTCCGGCGGCGCAGAGGAGGGTCTCGCTTCCGCGCCGATTTGTCTCCCCCCCTTGTGGACAGCTGGCCCAATATACCGGATATAAATAGTGTTCTTCCGAAAAACGGGGGTCGCGAGTGAGCAGCTCAAAAAGAAAAGAAAAAGGAAGGAGCACAGAAAAAAAAAAATAAAGCGGTGTGTCCCTCTGCCTGACACACACACACACACACACACACGCCGGGATGGAAAGGGAGTAAGCCGAGAGGCCATACCTGCCCGTTAATTTAGCCCGGCGCATATTTACTATACGCGTACGACGACACGCAAAGCAGTACCACATCGTTTGTCAGAATTAACGTCGCAGTATAAGGACTGTATATATAACCTGACGGGAAGTCTTACACGTAAGCGCAGTTTCATCCGTACGTATATATGCCCTCTGCCACCCCAGCGCCCCGTCTTTCATTCACTACACAGTTACTATTTGCGCGAGTCGTATAGTAGTACTGAGGGGGCAAACATCCGACGCACATTTCTCACACCGACGCAGATGTCACCCCTGCTTGATCCACGCGTGTACACGGTGGCATAATATTCCCATCGATCATTCGCGAGGATGCGTCAATGGAGAAATGGGTTGGCTGTCTTCTTCAAAGGTCCCGGACGACGTCACCGCCGGAGGGGCGGAGGTCTGGCCCAGAAAAAATGACCATGTTATACTTTAACACAAAAAGGGGGGCGGGGGGTGGGAAACACATTCGAGGGAAGGACACACAATCGGTTCAAGAAAATAATAAACAAAAAAAGCAAAGGGCGCGGGGGGACATACCACTCACAGCGGTGTAACGTTGACTGATTTTCAAACGAAGTGTAACAGCGAGTGTACAGTCTTTGTCAAAAGTAACCAGGCTGCATAGTTTGCTTCTAGCTCGTACAGTGGAGCCCTTACAGCTTCCCTGAAACTTAAATGGTCGTTAAAGGTAAGGACTGGGGGTCTTCTTACCTTCTAAGACGTTTTGATCTTTAGGAAAGCCACCAGGGCTCCACTATGCAAGCTAGAAGCAAACCATGCAGCCTGGTTACTTTTGACAAAGACTGTACATTACACTAAACATCGCATTCAGTATAAACAAGCGCTGTCGTCAGCATATGCTCATGGCTGGTCCGGCTGGAAGTTGTATAGTGTGCGAAAGGTGGGCAGCGGGCGAAGGGAACGCGTCTGCGGTGTTATTTTAACGCGAATGCATCACTAGTCCCATTACGCGAGAAGCCAGTGGTGTGGATGTGTTTGTGTACTCGCAGATATGGCACCAAAAATCCCAGCGATGGAAAGCAAAAAGGGTGACGGCATCAAGCGGCCATATGAAGAACACAGCAAGTCGAGCACCGCCATTTCAGACAATCCTGTATATATATATATATATATATATATATATATATATATATATATCCGCAACTGGCTGATCTCCGCGTGGCGCCATCCACGTGGTGACATGCGTACCAACATGGCGACGCAGCCGTTTGTCGTACACTTCCGGATGGTGTCATACGCGGGTGTGCGCGTGTGGGTGGTCTCATACTCCAAACAAAAAAAAAAAGACTGATCGCCTTAAGTAAACCCAGTTAATAAATCGCGACCAAAAGTCTGCGTTTTGAGTCCATGGTATGCTTTCGCATTCCCACACGCAAGCAGTCTTAAGTGTGTCTACCGAATTTTCGGTTTGGTTTGGTTTATTGGGGTTTAACGTCCCAAAGCGACTAAGGCTATGAGAGACGCCGTAGTGGAGGGCTCCGGAAATTTCGACCACCTGGGGTTCTTTAACATGCACTGACATCGCACAGTACACGGGCCTCTAGAATTTCTCCTCCAAAGAAATTCCAGCCGCCGCGGCCGGGATCGAACCCGCGTCTTTCGGGTCAGCAGCCGAGCACCATAACAACTGAGCCACCGCGGCGGCTCTACCGAATTTTCATTTTTCGTGGAACTGCAGAGAAATACTTTGGCGAAAGCAGCAGTGCCTGCAGAGCATACAGACAAAAGCAGAAAGGTAAACTGCGTAAGCCAAAATTTTATCTTAGCTTATTACGTCGATCCTTTCTAACAGGCTAGTCCAAATACACCTGTGGTGCAATGGTAGTGTTACACCCTCCGACTAAACTTCTAGCTCGTTTTTGCCGCCAAAATCCATCTCCGGCATGGTCTAGTGGTTAGGATACCTGGCTCTCACCCAGGAGGCCCGGGTTCGATTCCCGGTGTCGGAACAAGTTTTTTTTTTTTTTTTTAACCCAAGTAAACTTTTTGTTGCCGTGTCCAAAGAACCTCATGCGGCTGCCGTAAACGGCACTCTACCTAGATAATGCCACCAGCAAGACATACACGCCGGACCACGATCACATATAGCTTCCTCTCTTGCCTCCAATGACACACACACGCATAGGGGGGGGGGGGGGGGGGGCGCAATTAGAGAGACAAACGGCAATTTAACTCATTGTTGACGCCAGCACGAAGCAGTACATTCCTTGACCGCGGGCGTCCTTGATGCGACGAACAGTGGCCACCGAATCATCACGTTTCCGACAACTGGCGCAGCGCATAACGTTACCTCAAGCTATCCAGCATGCTGAATTATTAGACGAGTCTCACATGGCCTCTGCATGGGGCTGGACTGCAGACCGCGAGTTCGGCTTGCATGTGTCCCCGTGGTTTCCTTCACTTACGCCTTTCCACACGAGCTCCAGAACGCGATACTAATGTTACGCAGCATGAAACTGGCCAGCTCGAAACTAATTCAGCATGCGCAGCGGGCAAGCAAATGCTGAAACAGTTATCATTTCAACAAGAGCGATGAGTGAGCGACGAATACGATATAACTGCGCTATTCTTTTTCTCTCTCCTTCCTTTTCACTCCCTTCACAGCTTTCATCAAAGCGCGGTCCTGCACACCGTGGTTCGCTCATAACGAGAAAGTTAATGTGCCCTTTCATGATCTCACCTTACCGAAACTTCCTTACGGTTTCGGTTAGGTTCTCGATCATTTCGCGTACTCCCCAAGCATCCGCGCAGGCTCATCTTTCAACAATCTGCGCCACGCGTCACGTGGTACAAGGAACGCGGTTTCCGAGTGCCTAAACGCCCAGCCCCCGGGTCATCTTCAGCACTGTGTGCAAGCACCCAACCCGCACACATCCCGCGTGGCTACTCTTTCCACGTCTACGGTGCACAAGCGGGGCTGCTGGTGGCTCGACATCCGGACATCCCTCGCACGACGACACCGAGGCCACATCAGTCACCAACCGCGCCGCGCAAAAGCGTATGCAGAGGCTTCAGCGTCGGCAGGAGCGGCGGGACTCCGGGGCGCTTGTTCCCAACCCCCGGCCGCGGAAGCCGCGGGCAAGGACCTCGCCCTTCGGTTCCTCGGCACCCTGCAGCCTCCTCCAGCGGTGCCCCGTGCTCATCCGGCGGCATCCCGCTGATCATCGCGGGCGCAGCACTCTCGTCCAGCGCCTCTCCTGTACATGCGGAAGATAGAGAGGCTGGGGGAAGGGAGAGAGTGGTGCGCACTTCCTCGCAAGATCTGCGCCCCCAGCTTCCCTGGGGCTCACTCCTTACGCGCACCGTAGCGGAAGAGAAAAAGAAAAACTAAAAAATGGGAAGGAAACAGAGGGCGTTCAGATCCTTCGCTTCCTGTGTTCTCGTCTCCGACGATTAATAGAGCCGAGGACGGACGCGCTGCTCAAAATGCCGCGGACGGCATAAGCCGTTGAACGAGCGAGGTGAGCGGGAATCTTCATCCTCCAACTCTTCGGGCCTTCGGTCACGCGCGAGCTGTTTGCCTAAGCTTAAAGTGAGTGTGATGCGGGAACCGCCTTCTTCCTGCCCAGAGGCGACACTTCAAGGCGCCAAGTGCAGCCGCAATGCACCCTCGAGGTAATCCTTCACACACCTCCGCATCCGGCAACAACAGACAGAATATGCGAACGAATCGTAACAGGCACCAAAGACACGGCACCGTGGTTTTGAACGCTCGCTCGACGAGGATAGAGGGCACCGCTCACGATGCCGGCAGCGTCAAGCCAGATGTCACCATATCAGATGCTGGGAAATTACAGGTCTGTCTGTCTTTTCATGAAATAAAGAAAAAAAAAACACATTTCCGACCCCCCGACCCCCTCCTCTCCCCCTTCCCAGCAAGCGGGTGCAGCCATTCTCACGTCCCGTCCTCTACGATTCCCATGTCCCTGACCAATGCGAGTCCACTTTGGGACAGACTCACTTCGACCACACTGACCACATATAGGGCACATTTTCGAGCGCACACGTGGCTGTATATCTGAACGCTCCGTAACAAAGAAAAAAAATCCTCATGACACAGTTTTATAAGAATGACGAAGCACCACATCGTCCGCATATGCAAGCAAGTTAGCGACTTCAGAGCGGACGATGCATCAAAGCACGGACAGGCAACAATGAAGCAAAGTCAACCGGGAAGGCCAAGGTATATGTGAGCGCTTGTGAAAGCACCACACACTCGCGCCGGAGAAAGCCTGGCCCCACAGGTACCAATAGCACGTCGCGACGCCTTTCTCACGGCAGCGGCATGAATGAGTTTGCTCACTACGACAAACTATACCGCGCGACCGCTTTATAGCTCTTCGCGGAGCCATTCACACGTCTTCGGCGGGCGCGCACGTTGCGCAAGACACACACAAGGTATACGCAAACATTACGCTACGCACGGTGAGGTTAGAAAAAAAAAAAAGGCGACAAACAAACGAAAGGATGAGCGCCGCCGGGTGTACGGAGGAGACGCTCCCATGTTGTGAAAAGGGACGAAGCAATAGCGCCCCGCATGCAAACACCATTGTGCAGCTCGCGTGGATGTCGCAGGAGTCGCAGGACCGAGAAGACGCGAACCCTACAAAGATGGCCGCACCCTACGACAGATGGCGCCAAGATTCGAAGAACAAAGGGCGGGCACCAGCGTGAGCAGGGGGATACGGCTGCCCTTGATTTCTTCTCCCGCATGCGAGAAAAAGAGCGCCGGTTGAAGAAGAGGGGGAGGGAAGAAAGACGGAAGAAGGAGTTCACGGAGCTCGCCAAGAACAACGAGCCCCAACGCGAGCGAAAGCGAGAGAGCTGGAGGACCAGCGGCCGCGCATAATTTGTGCGTCTCACGCAACGGCGCCGTCCCAAGTAGCAGCATTAGGGAAGCGCCGCACAATGGCCGCAAGGCCCTGCGACGCCGCGCACCGAAAAGCGAAAGCCCCGACAGTGCTTATGACGGCGTGCGCGAATCTTGGAGAAAAAAAAAAGAAAGAAACGCTAGGCTACGTGCAGAAGAACAAAATTATAAACGTAGTCACGAGATTTCTGGTCGGACGGGAACCATTCTCGGTTCGCGGGCTGCGGTGAGAAACGGAGGGTTCAAACCTTCCGAAGCGCGGGATCGCCGCCCCGAATGGCTGGCGAGAGAAAGGCAGGAAGGAAGGAGGGTTCGAACCCCGCCTCCCTCTGCGCAAGGGGTAATTGACGCCCAAGGTCACGATCGGTGTGCCCGTGCGTGCGGGTTCTGCCCCGGAGCGTGGTTCCCACGACGCGTGCATGCGCAATCCTTTCGCTTTCCTGTCTTTAGCTCTTTCTTCTTTCGCCCGCTTTAAAACGAGTACGCGCGGTGCGTGCGCGCCCGACACAAAGGTCCACGCTTTGTTTTGCGTCCGAGTTGAAGCTGTCCGAGTTACGTAAGGGGTTCGGAGGAGGCGCGTCGCGGAACTGCAGCTTGTGACGCAACTGGTGTCGCCGGCTGAAATCATGATTTTCTGCGGCCGAGTCAATGGGAACGTTCTACTTTGCAGCGAGGGAACTGTGTCCACGGAACTTCCGAGGATTTGTAATAACATTAATAATTCGCACCTGCACTTTTAAGCGGAAACGTTACAGTTATTGCACATCACATGCCCTTCTAGAAACCCTCTTTCATAGAGCAATGGCCCTGGTAATTCGTCTTCACTGAGATCCCACAGGTCGTTCCTTACATCGAGAACTCCTCATCTAATATTACAAGCGTGTATCAAAGAAGTTGCAATGCAGGTTCGTCAAGTCCTACAAGCGTGTATCAAAGAAGTTGCAATGAAGGTTCGACAAGTCCTGTTTGCGGAAAAGAAAGATCGGTTCTTCCGCAGCCCTCGGCAGTAAAACTTACTCGTTAGGGACGTTGGCTATAGCTTCGCGATTCCTGTCCGTAAGCGCCGTCCTACCGGCCAACACATGGCCTGCAGCACAGCACATGGCCTCCACCAACGCGCGCAAAGCCAGACACTAGCTCCACATGCGCGCCGCGCCACAGCGGTACGCAGTGCACACATGATGCGGCCAGGAGCGCAGAGTTGGATGGCGCGCAACAAGCAGCGCGCGCGTTCCGACGCGAATGCCACCACCAGCGGCGTGCGACTCGAGTTACGAGCGGGGGGCGAATTTGCGGCTCCGGAGAGGAAAGAGCGGCCGTTGCTCGTTAGCCGGTGTGCGGAGGCCAACGCGAAGGCGACGCGGACCTCCCGGACGAGAAGCAACGCGGAGATCGGACGAGCACTGACGGTTCCTTACTGTACAAGCGCGCTAACTTGCATCGAGCGACGGAACCAAGAACACAGAATCGACCCCTTGACAACACCGCCAGTCCGCGCAAAGACCCCAGCGCGAGAGGGGAATTCTCAGATGACGGCCGCCACGATGGAGGCAACGGGGGAGGGGGCAACACGACCTTCGGGGGGGATGCACCGCGATGTCTGTGGCATGTGCGCATACGTCGGCGCGCCACGCTGTCGCAAGGAGGGGTCTGGGAATAAAACAAAACAAACGCGCCCTCTCTCTCACATGTTGCGCATCTGGATAACAAAGCTGACGCGCCGACGGCTCGTGGCCAGCGGTCCAGAGGTGCCGCGTACTCGTATTCGCGTTTGTGCGGGGATATATATCCGTCCTCGAGGTAGATAAGAAATGTGCGCGCCGCCGCAACAGAGTCTGTCCCGTCACGCTATATTTCACTGAAGCATCAGATATCTTCGGGTAGCGCGAAACATGCTAAGCACAATTTCACCCAGATAAAGGAACGGACAGAATGCTAAATCTAGTATATGGTCATTTTCATTGGTTACAGCTTCACTGAGCGCGCGCGGGTTTTGGACTGTGCCGCACAAGCGCAGAACAGTAAGTTGCCTGTTCGACACCAGCCAATTAAAACGCCGCTGCCACAGCCCCAGTGGAAATATGGCTGCGCCCAGGAGGGTAGATTTGAAAACCTCTATAGGCTACGAACAAAAGAGTAATCTACGCATCGGCATTGAATGGTTTATGGCCGTTTTAACGTCCCAAAGCGACTCAGCTATGAGGGACGCCGTAGTGAAGGGCTCCGGAAATTTCGACCACCTGGGGTTCACTGACATCGCACAATACACGGGCCTCTAGAATTTCGCCTCCATCGAAATTCAGCCGCCGCGGCCAGGATCTCGGGTCAGCAGCCGAGCGCCATAACCACTGAGCCAGCGCGGTGGCATGCATCGGCATTCAAGAAAGAGAAATTGATTTCTATTCATACCAACCACATCCACGTTAGCGCAAGCTTATACGCACAGAAAACAGTGGCACGAGTTTACTCATTTACGAGCTGCACATATTTGCGAATAGCACTGTTCAGCAGAAGAGAAAGAGCAATAAACGAAAAACCCCAACAGAACGAGGATTGGCTAATAGCTTGCGCCATACACTGCAGTAAGGTGAAAGCTATTAGCTGATCCTAGATGTCAGGCATGCATAAAATATATATCATACATTAGAATCGAACTGCAAACAAGCAAAGCGTTTGTTGATACGAAACAAGGAAAAACAAGCTGAAAAATAAAAGCGAGAAGTAAAACTGAGTCGCACGGAGCGAATTAATTGCTTTATCTTATGAGTCCGCTCGAGCTTATCACGCGCGAATGCGGATTGCCTGCCCGCACATTTCACTGTCGACATTGGTGTAGCAACCGAACACACGCGTGCTAACCCGAGCTTCGCTTGATATCATTGAGCAGGATTACACAAAAGAAAGCAATAAGAGCGATTACCGAGAACTGCTGAGAGAGCACATCTCCCATCTTTCGTATCTGTACTGGTGTTGAAACTAATGGATTGTTGAGCTGAGAGGCGAGTTTGGACGAGAGCTTCCCGCATTTCAGACCGGCTCGCCGACAATTAACTCGCAGTTTGTTCGGCTTCCAACTGCGTGCATGTATTTTGCTTCACCTATATAGTCGAGGTTGATTTTCACCTTTCTCGTCGCTGCTAATCACGCATAATGCTTGCAGTAGTTCGATTTCCGGCTACTCGGATAGCCATTTCGTGGATAGCCATCAGTAAGGCCGCATGAGTACAGATGTCGGTTCTCGCCGCAACCCATTCGCGCCTCCGGCAACAACGCGGGTTTTTCACGGACACAGAGACCTGGAACCGAAAGACACGCTCGACGAACGTCGAGACTGTGGATAGATAGCAAAACGAGTAGTCCGGTCGCGCCCATTTGACGTACGTACGTGTTGCAGCATATCGATCAAATCTGATCGATAAAGCACCCCTCCTTCTCCCCGCCTCCCCCCTCAACTCCGTTTATACACGATTCGCGAATAACGAACCGGTTCGTGTCCGCAGTGAACGAATGACTTCGAACGGAGACTTTCTCCGCTCTTTGAGCATCCGTAAAGCGGCGAAAAGCACGATCGCCAAGACTTTCCGCAATGTACATTTTCTTAGACTATTATTATTTCTTTGTCGTCTCTGTGGTATTGATGACGTTATATTATAGGCGCCAAGTGCACCAGTTGGGCGCGGTACCGTTACAACGAGCAGCGTATGGTAACAGAGATCACGATCCGTCGATCGCAATCCACGTGGTCTATATATATTCACAGGCAAGCCAACAAAAGCACCACGTTTGCGCTTGTATGTAGCCAGGCGCAACCTAGGCAAGCGCGCGCCGAAGAGAAGTAGCTGCAGCACTCAGGCGAGCCGCCGACACGCTCGCAATAATCAGCGGCGCGTGGATCGTTCGTCTTACTTTGCGGGGCCGCATCCGCGGTCGTCTCTCTGCGACGCGTGTGTACACCGCGAGACGCGCGCCAACGAGAGATTTCCTGGGTGCGTGGCTGGCAAGCGTCGTCTCCGAAGGGCCGCTCCTGCCCATCGGCGCCGCGTCGGCTGAATGACACGCGCGCGCAGCCCCCCTCCCCCGTCAATTGGAGCCCATCAGCAGAAGCTGGCACGCGCCCCTCGACAGAGACGGCGAACGGGGCTGTCTGCGTGCGAGCTGCGCGTCGACAGCGGAGAACCGGACAGGCAATCTGCGGGGCAGAGACAGGCGCATTCGCTGTGTACTCTGCAACCGCATCGACGACTCAAGCCATTCACGAGGGATTACGGCACTCTCGTCCAACTCTTATGTGAAACGCATTCCACGAAGGGCAGGGATCTGCGCGCAAAGAGTGACGTAGTGATGACAGCGAGTGGACGAATGAAGATGCGCGATAGACACGCGTGAGACGCGAGCAAGCGAGTTGAGTATGCATCTTTTGCATTGCGACTACTGTGCGAGGGAGACGGCGCCTGCGTCGTTATGCGACGCGTGAGCGAAATCAACCGTGATCGCCTGCTGGCCGATGGCAGTGTTACCTCCAAGCAGAGGTCACGTGACCACACTGGAGTGGAAGGAGCGGGCGAATTTATGGGCAACTCTTGAGAAGGTGGCGGTTGCGGAGGTACTTCTATTTGCACAATGTAACTGGACGTTTCTTGGTCGAAAAAAAACAAAAAAAAACTGGAGGGTACTAAAGTTCCGCCTCAAGGGTACGACGCGATAGAGTAATGGGTTAATTACCACTGTGCAGAAGGTCATTCTCTACTTCACATTCATAGATCCCTCGGAGTCCTCATACTACTCCTTGCGCAGTGGTGCAGCGGTTAAGCGATGCGCCACTGCCCTGCAATGGCAGGTGCTCCCAGCGGTGGGCTTTGTGCTGACCAGGTTGCCTTTTCCGAGCGACCAATCATTAATTTAACTGCCGCATGCCACGATGGGCAGTCTGCTCACTATCCGTTGGGCCGGTTGCAATGGCGCCTCAAGGTCACGTGACCCAGGTGACCCACCTGCCTTCTGGGTTGCTCTCTGGGCACCACCTGCCAGAGTCATACCCACGATTTTTAGCTCACAACGCCGACACCGGATTTTCCCGTCAGCGGGGCATTTAACGCTTTCGCTTAATAAAAGGGAGTCAGAGCGATTTTCCCACACAAAATTTATCTCATCTCTGCCTCCCGTGTGCGGTTATTTCATGCTGTTTTAAGCATGTGAACCGCACCAATGGAATATAGCAAATATGTGTAGTGCAGGAACCGCAGTAAAACCTTAGCTATACCTACCACATTCCGCCGCCTTACGCGAAGAGTTTTGCCCCATATTTGCACGAAATTCTACGCACACAAACTCAGTGCCCCCTCTTAGGAGGAGCGGCTCACCAACTGTGTACTCGCAAACCAGCGTAATGTCAGGCGAACTGGGCCGATAAAGGTGGCCTCCGTCAACGGATCCCGAACCGGGGGCTCCACTCGGAGAGTTTTGTTGACTTTAGACCAAAGATCGTAATTTCACTCACTCAACCCAATGCACGAAATCTCTGCGATCGCTCAGAGCCCACCAAGTGCCCCCACGACATCAAGCGAAGAAATATCGGCGCAGACGCGCAATGGAGCAAGGCACTCCTCAGTGGTTAGACTAGTTCAATTTGCAGACTGCGTAGTACATTCGCTGGTACTGGAAGAACCGTGGATGGGTCTCTGCGGGGGCAAAAAAAAAAAAAAGATCTAAAAGACGTCGTCGCGCCGTCCCGTGCGTGCAGCAGCGGGGTTTCAAATTAAGCGAAGGCGCCCAGCAAAAACAACGCCCGGTTCCTCGCATGGCGGATGGGACGAGGAACGACGAGAGTGTGGTCGCACGACCCGTGCGTCTCACGGGCACGCACGCACGCACACAGTGCTATGGGTGAGAGATGCGAGAGGAGGAAGAGAGGAAGGCGTCCGCGAAGCAGTCGCCGTACCTCCTCCTCCTCCCCTCTGCACGCGGCGGGCATAAAACGCATGCTCCTCAGGAGGGGACACAGCGTAGAGCAAGTCTTCCGAAGCTCGCGAAATGGGGGGGGGGGGGGGGGGGGGGGGGCATGGGCGAAATGCTAAGAAATAAAACGGAGCCCTTAACCGCCGAGAGAAAGATGGAGGGAAGGAATGAGACGGAGAAGAAGCAGCAGCAGGGGGGAAGGAAGAGGCGGACGTCTTTTTTTCCCACGAAGCCGCCGTCTGGCGCGGTGGTTCGGGTCGCGAGGAGGAGGTCCGTCTTTCTTGCTCTGCCTGCGCCTCACGGTTACCTCCTCCCTTCCTTTTGCCCCCATCTCGGAGGAACAGCGGCGGAGTTTTCTTTAAATCGAACGGAGAAGGGGGGCCAAGAAGCATGCGTGAAATATGCCCAGCTTCACTGCACGGTGATGCACGCACCCCCCCCCCCCCCCCTTTCCCCGGCCTCCCCACCGGTGCAGCAGCGTCTTGGCGGCGTCTGTGTTGCGCTCTCTCCCCCAGGCGGATTCCCCGTGCCCTCGGGGGATGCCCCCTGGGCGCCGAGAGAAGAGACCGATGCCGGTCGGCGGGTCCTGCACCGAGAGCCGTGATTCCTCCTCCCCCCCCCCCCCCCCCCCCCCCCCCTCTGCCGCATGGTCGTACCCCCTGTGGAAGGCGCCGAGACCCCGGGGTGAGGGACCAAGGAGTCCTGCTGAGGAGGAGAAGGGGGGGGGGGGGAGCATCTAGAAGAACCGAAGCCCGACCCCGAAGAAGCCAGCAGTCTTCCCTGCGGAGTGGCGCGCGCGCCATGTGTGGGTCAAGAGCGGTCGGCCGAAGGACGCAGGGCCGCGACTCGAGACCAGGAGGAGGGATTTGGGGCTTTGCGAGAAACATCCTGCTCCCTTCCTGGACGCTCTTTTCACCGCGTCCTCATCCGGGGACTGTCCGCCGGGTGGGCACGACGCTGTTAAAACAAACTCTGCACCTTTACACCATCCCTAAAGAGAATGAACAAGAGCCGGACTTGCACTTGTTTGTTTATCTTTTTTTTTTGCGGACGCTTCACCAGCGGAAAGCGCGCCATCAGGCTATCCCAGAGATGGCGCAAATCAAGAAGCCAAGCGGCTAATCCCTGGAATGCGATCCCCTAAATCCAGAGACACAGTCCTAGCGAAACAAGAGCATGTCGCCAAAGTTCGGCAATTTCGACAGCAGTATCGTCCGAAGCGGCTGAAACCGACAAAATTTCCTTATTACCCATGCGAGGCAGGCGCCAACTGCTGAAGGCGCTAAACGGACACGGGAGCTCCCACCGAATATCAGCCGCATTCTGGCAAAAGAAAAACAAAAAAAAAACGTAAGAAAGAAACCAAAAAATTATGTTGGAGTATACAGGGGAGGTGGGGGCAGAGAAACTACGCTCACAGTCAGTCCGCGGTTAGGGTTCTCCGGAGGGTGTTGGGTTAGGCCGCACCAAACAGGGAGCGCGTGGCAAGTCGTGGAGGAACCACTATACCTGTACTAGAGAACCCAAAAAAGAAAAAAGAAGGCAAGAGGAAAACAAGGCCCAAAGAGGAAGAGGGCGGGCGAGGTGAATCCTGCGGCGTTTCGGCCTCAACCCCATTGCCTAATGGGCAAGAAGAAGACGCGGAGTGAGATGTGCCGGCGGTGGACAGACAACTTCCTGCTGCACGCCGGGTCACGGCTTGAGCTGGCCCCGACACGCCGCTTCATACACACACGCGCGCGCCTTCACCGCTCTTCGCATCCTTCCGTGCCTGCAGATGTACTGCAGCGCTCGCAAAACGCGCGCTGTCGGGGGACCTCCTCCTCACTCTGCGGCTCGGGTATACGCACGTTTCACGTAGGCACACCGGTTAACCCGTCCCTGCCCTTTGCGTACCCTCGTCTCCCTCTTTCGCGAGAATTTCGTGAATTTCTGCAGTGAATGGTGCCACGGAAGGCACGCTTCCCATTCGTGGTTACTCTAGGCTTAACTATAAGCAGCTTGTATTTCCAAGAAGGTCGAACAAAATATGTGAACCGAGATGTTTTGGTTCTCTAGCCTTATTCATAGCGGCTTTTTCATTTTTTTTTTGCGTTTTTCAGCGAACAACATAGCGGCCTTTCTTGTTTCTTTTTTTCGTTTTTGAGAGAACAAGCGACTGCCACGAAAGCTATCACATTCATGGTGACGCTGACTGTACAAACGATCGAACAGTTTGACAATTCGTGTTCTCCGTGATTGATAGTGATTACCCTTACGAAAATGGATATTGAATTTTTGATGTATTTATGATACATTCATGGTGAAACCTCAGATATTAATCCCAAACGCAACATCTGTAGTGTTGAATTCATGATGAATTCTTGATGAGTTTTTGTATTAACTTTCCTGATGCTAAAAAGACAAGTTTTTCAGCACAAGTAGCTATGCATGAAGACTCCAGAGAAGCAGCAGCGATGATCCCTTCAGGGAATTCTTCCTTTTTCAGAGATACTTGAAGAACCGAAATTTTTATTTATTTTTATTTTATTTTTTATTTTTTGCAAACCATTGCATGGGAAAGCGGACAGCAATAAGGTTTTTTTTTTTTTTAGGGGGGGGGGGGGGGGTGTCCAATTAAGGGCGTTTTCAGTTATTGCACGGAACATCTGCTCCCGTCACTACCTGAAATCAATGCTATAGTGTCCCTGTAATACCCTTTCACTGAGTAATTTAGGTAACGCTTATGGAACTTTGACTTATACTCTATAGTGTTGAAAAAATGGTACAACCATAAAAAGAAAATGTTGCAGACAACAAGTCTATTTTAAGTACCTACTTCAAGCATCGTGCCAGACATTTTTTTCAATTGCATCTGCAGGGATGATATACGTCGCCTAACATAATTTCGCGGTCAAATCTCTTGGTTTGTACACCTGTTGTAGGGTAGAAAGTCCACACGGCGATTAAATTCTTTCAGAAAACTTCATTCATTAACAACTCCTCACTTACATTTGTTGGAAGCACGGAAGCGAAGCATGATGCCGCAGTAAGACAGCGATCAAATCAGGAGAATACATCGACGTGACCTTTTTCCCGTTGTACTCTGTAGTTTCCGATTCTCGACCTTGCATGCTGTTGCTTTCTCTTTTCAGAGTGCTGATGGACGCTGATCTAATACTTGCAGGATCTGGCCCTGGAGCGTTACTTCTTTCTTTCGGCGGGAGACGCACACATTAATGTTCCATGAATGTTAGAGTATGTTCCAGAGATATTTTTTGTGTAATGTTAATGAACCGCAGAAAAATTTGATATTAAACACATTTTAGTTTTATTCAGTGTCTAGGCATCATAAACCGTACCGAAATGCATAATGAACTTGACACGTACGCACTACACATTTACTGAGAACCTCAACAACAGAATACGCATCATGTCTTAATCAGAACGAATGCATCGTAAACTCAATGCATTGTTCATAAGAGATACCTAATGAATGTGGTATCTAAAGTCGTTGACTTAAATAAAGAAACTCATTACACACTTCCGTAGGGAATACAAACACTAGCGGACACCCACCGACGTATACGTGTGACCAATCGTGCACCTGAAGCACGCCCTCTCTATCTAACACGATAAAAATCGCTTAAAATAAAAATCGCTTAAAGCGTACACTTCTCTTTTATAGCAACCGGCGGTAAAGGCGGTTGCAGGTGCGCATTGGCTCATCGCGCATTTTTTTCAGACGCTTGCCCTCACAGTGCTCTGACTAACCGCCGACGCATTCAGGGGCGCCTGTACAGGGCGATATATACAGGAATAAGCACGACGCGCAAGCGTTCAGGCCTCGGCGCTGTTCAGCGAGTGACGCCCGCAGGGATGCGAATGACGAGGCCTGAAACCGTACACGACGTTCGCGTGCACGATGTTCCTCCAGTTGCACCGAACGACCGGCACATTTTTCGCTGTGCGCGTCATAAATCTCCGTGGCGGCTACGGGTAAACGAAGCGAGACAATAACGGCCTCCTTGCATATTATATACTGCAATGCACTTTCCAGCGATTGGTTTCTACACAGATAAGGATGAAGGTACGAGATAGAAAACACGGAGATATGACAGCTCCGCCGCTGCAATTACCTTTGCGCTGAGGGCTACTAGAAACAAATAGTGAAACCAGAGCGACGGTGACACATGATGCATGTAAGAACATGACACCACAGCGCATGCGCAGGCCGTCGATGGCACCAGCCCGCGCCGGCCCGACACCGGAAACTTGTGTGCTCTAAGGTTCGGCACGTCACAGATCACCGCAACCCCAAGGGATACGTCGAAGCAAGCTGCGACACCCCACTTCACTTCGATATAGGCCTCGCATATCGGTGCTACACACGATTATACGAGCGGTGCTCAATAAGCTTTACCTCCTGAGTGTTATAATAGTTACATTAAAACGAAATTATGGAACGAGCTGTTTCCCAGGTGCGTCATTTTTCTGTATAGTCCTCATCGCTGGTGATGCACTCGGCCACCATATGCGTATGGTCTATGTATGCCGTCGTACACAAGAACGAAGGTGGCTCTACTGTCTTACAGACCTTACATACAACCCGTGACTCGCGCCATCAGAGTAGGCTGGTTCCCCAATAAGAAGGAACACAAAAAGAGCTCGCGCTTCTTTTCCGACGAAGAGGTCACCCATTGGCGACGTCAACAACCGCCATTCTATAATTATCGATATACGCTTCCAAAAAACTTCATTGTGCTGATGGGCGCGGCTCTGCAGGCGCAGAAAGCGTGCCACCGGCAGTTGCGGGTCGTGTCGGAGTAAACAATGCCCACCTCGCCAGTCAGTCTTTCAAAGCGACGGTGACATATGGGACGACGCATTCCGGCGCGCTTCTTGTCACTTGCGCGCCCGAGTGAACACCGAGCAAAACGCGATTCCGGTGCGAAGGAGGGCGCCCGTACCATCCGTGAAGTACGCACCGCTCGATAATGTACGGATACATGCGTGCTTGTGCATACTGAGACGAACATGGCGGTCCACGCAACGTTGCAGACTTGCAGCATCTATCCATGCATGCACGACCGCTGGACGCGAGGCATGCAGAGTGGTATAAGTTTCAACAGATGTCATCAGAATATCCGCGCGCTCCTTGTCGGCACGCATGCACACGTCAAAGGAGGCGACATTTTAAAGCGACGCAAGCTCCTTTTGGCGATCTTCAGCTGGCCATATTCAGATGTGTGTCCGGTACGCAAGGGCATGCGCTAATACGTCAGCGCTTTCGACATAGGTTGTGCACACCGCAGGAAAAAACAAGCCGGCATCACCATGCAGATAAACGTATTATCATGCAGTTCGGCTGCTTAATCAAGGTCACGAGATCGAATCCCGGCCGAATTTCGATGGAGGAGAAATGCGAAAACGCCCTTCTGCTGTGCGATATGTCAATGCACGCAAAGGAACCCCAGGATGTCCAGATTAATACAGATCACTCCACTACGGCGTCCCTCATATCCAATTCATATAAGGACATAAGACTCCACATACCAAATCATACGAACAGAGAGGGGGAACGCTGAAGGCTCATAAAAACGAAACTATAGCACTCGGTCGGTGATACAAGCGACCTTTCGAGAAGTCACGGATAACATGGCGGGAAACAAAAACAGCAGACGCGATTAAACGCTAACTCCCGGGTGAAACTGCAGCATATACGCAGCAGAAAAGCCCATGATTTCTGTCGAGACTGTATTTATTTTCTACTTCATCTAAGAGTTCATCTTCTCATCGTCACTTTCTTCTGCTCACCTGGGTAACATGAATAAACTATGCTCCTGCCAATGCGGCCATGCATATATACTGTGTACGCTGATAAAGACACGGGTGGTCACTACTGTTATCCACGTAAGCCTAAACATGCACTGTCTGCAATCGAGGTGCGCTGAGAAGTGCCGACATAAAAACGTTGCCCCCGTAGTGCGCACGCAAAACTTGATCCACGAAAATCTGTTCTGAGGTCAGCATTACAAGTACGGACTTATGTATGACTGCATATACGAGCCTTCACCGACGGCACCTCGAATGGGCGGCACCAAAGGCGCCACTTGTACGGGGAGCGCGCGGAACTTGGGCTTCCACACAACGCGCTCCCGCCAAAAGACAAAGCGGCTTCCACACAGGAAACCGTCGCCGCTGTCAGGCAGCGCGCGGGCCGACAGAATACACTCTCTTCGGTGACAAGGGCCTGTTCTTCTTCACTACGGTCCAGAGGAGGCAACCACGCACTATGGGTGGGGGGAGATTCGACAGCGAGCCAGGAAAACTAGAGCAGAAACTAAAAAAAAAAAAAAAACAGCCGTCCGTCCCTAAAAGCCCTTTGTGCGCGAATCCCCGACAAAGCCGACGCACACTGAGGAGCGCAGCATGGCGCGGCACAGGCCGAAGGGTGCTCGAATTCTTCCCCGCGATTAGGCGCTGGCGACGGCGACGCCGGACCACACGGGCAGCGGTGCCAATTTTAGACGTCCTCTCACCGCGTGTACAGCATGCGCCATATGCAGACCAGCCAGGGACTCCGCCACGGGACTTCACCTCTCTCAACGCCCGTTACTCCTCCTCCCACTTTTTTTCCGCGTTTTCGAACGCTCTATATGCACCAAGGTACACGCCTCTCCAGCCCCTCCTCTTTCCTTATACGCGGGGGCATAGCGCAGCGAACCAACGGTCCATGCGCCGGTGCCAGCAAGACGTCCCTCACCGTAATGCTCCATCTGTCCGCCCAGAGAAGGTGCCTGCATAGTGTCCAAAATGGACGCCCCACGGAGATCCCCCCTCAAACAGAAAAAGAAAGGCGTTCGGCAGCGACCAGATAGTCGTCCTAATGGCTGGCGCTGGGGACTGCGCGATACGGACAAAGTGTACCGACAGCAGCAGGAACGAAGGAGACAAAGCGAAAGATGCGAGGACGTGGCTGGCGTGGTCAGGGGGGCGACGAGCAGCGGTTTGCCTCGCACAATCCGCGCGGCGAAGAGGAGTCCGCACTTTCGCGTGCATACGCCTCCGTCGTCGCGGTCACTAGTTTAGTTTTTTATATATGTATATGCGTCCTCCACGATAAAGGAAATGTCCGCGAGAAGAAGCGAGAAAACTGCGCGCCAGCTTCGGCAAAATAAAAGATGTCCCGGGACAAGAAGGCGGGAGAGGGGAGGCCATTGTTTCATATCTGGCGGAGAACAACAACAACGCCAAAAGCGAAGCAAGAAGGTAACTCGCCCTCTCCCCAAACTAAGGTAGAGCCAGAAAGACTGTCCCGCCACGCCGAGGTCCCGCAGTCTCATTGAGCAAAAAAAAAATAAAGAATAGAAAGAAGGGCTCAGAGCGCATGTGTCCTCTCCCGGCCCCCCTTTGTGCGATGTCTTCGTCGTGCTCCGCGGTCAAGCCGTCCAGAGCCAGCGTCCACAGCTCGTTCGTTCTGCTTTTCGCAAGCTCCGGTCTTCCTGGATGTTACACTGTACAAGGCAAGACTTCCCGCCGTGGCGTAGGTTCCGCAAAAGGTGCGTTCGCGACAGGCGGTTGCAAGTTCCGACGGCACTGCTATATACAGTCGAACCCGGACACTTACTACAACTGTATCAGGCAAACATAGAAAGTCGTGCGTCAGTTTTCTCCCTACATCCGCCTGTATAGTGAGAAAGTACACGACCTTACTTTTGGTTTCCCAGCTAAGTACAGAATGTCGTAAGAGTAAGGCGATACTATTAGCTTGGTCGAGAAAAATCAAGCATGAGTATAGTTTTTCCCCGAAGACCAGCAACTATTAACAGCGTTCCGGTGCGCTAAGGCAACTCACAAATCAAGCTCTCTATTCAGTGAGGCAAGGGAGTGCGCGTCAGGTTAGGCAAGGAACACTGCAAAATTATCGCATTGATGCACGAATGAACCTACGATGAACACTGGTCTCTGCTTCATCGATGCTCTGTGCCAGCTTCCCTAAAACCTATTTGCGATGATTTACAGTACTCTAGCAGTTATTACATGTATCATTTGTGCTACAGAGTACAGAATCTAATCAAGTACGGTTACAAAAACTGACGCCAAGTGACGCACCCGTACGCTGTGTTGAGCGAGTTGGGAGTAGTTCATCTTGAAGACCAGCTCTAAACAGACAAAACCCCAAACGAAAGAGAAGACGACACGGGCGCTATCCACGAATCGCTTCAACGAGGGATTGCTCTGAGGTTGCCATAAGTAAAGCGAAGGCCGCAGTAGGGTCCCAGGGAACGTTGAAACGATTCTGTTTCGTTGGTCTGTTTAGCGCTGTTCTTCAAGATGAAGCACCAGTGTCTAAAGAGCTTCCGATAAATTTAATGCGGACTTCGACTTTGACACATGCGACTAAAAAGGAGAGAGCAAAAAGAAAGAAACGAGAGAGAGAGAGAGGGAGAGAGAGAGATAAAAGAGACATCACTAAACAGGCAAAGAACTTTCTATGGGCATCGCAACCTTTGTCTCAATTAGGCATGCAACGTCAGGCAGATCATTATTCTCGAAAGTGAACTTAACGATGGGACTGTGAACAGCACATTCCGAGAAGCCTGCTTGTTTCAAATGATACAAAATTAGGCGCACGATAGTTAATCGCATAGAAATCCATCACGGACCTGTCAACGCGGGCAGTCTTCGATGACGATAAAGAAGGGTGAACGTTTGCTTCCCTCTCAACATCGAAGCAACAATCCCCCCCCCCCCCCCCCCCCCAATCATTAATAGCACTGCGGACTTCTAGAGCGATTCGAGGAGAGTAGCCGCGATAATAAAAGCAAAGACAACATAAACGTGATTGCCGAGCATTGATATAGTAGCAGTCGGGGCACATCAGCAAGAGAAACAAACCCACGCAGGGGCAACTCGGACAGGAGAATCGGGCTCCAGAAGTAGTGGGGTAAAGGGGGGAGGAGAGAGGGGGGATTGATGCGTAGCGCGTAAAAGGCGAGCGCTAGACAGGAAGGAAATAACCCACAAGAAGAAGCAAGAAGGCGAGCTTGAGACGACAGGTCGGCGCACGAAGAAAAGCAGCAGTGGCAAAAGCCGGTTTCATTGAAGACAGCGCTCGCTCCTCGCCGAAGAAGCGTACGCCCCGCTCCGGTGTAGCTCGACCGCCTCCCCCCTCCTCCCCAACGCCACACAACCTGGCTGCCGACAGGAGGGCGAACGAGAAGCGAGCAGGCAGCGGGCGCTTTTCCACGCGCGGACACCGGCTTTGCTTCTGCATTAACCTTCGCCTCTCCCCCCATTCTCCTCTCCTCTTCCTCCGTGCGCTCCCAGACAGGGCACCGCAAGCTAGCAATGAGCGAAGGAGAAACCGACAGCGATAAATAACGTTGCAAAATGGAGAAGGGGGGGGGGGGGGGGGGGGGCACCTCAGGAAACAGGGCCGTCAGTGGCGGCCCCCTTGCAAGGGAAAAAGAAATAAAACGGCATATCGCGATGGCCACTGCGACGAGAGAGGCGATCTTTCAGCGCCCGCTCCGATGGCATCGAGAGTGTGTAGAACACGCCGAGGCATGCTCGAGCAAACGAGTGACCAACAGAAAGAGAAGGGAATGTAACAGTTGTCACCGATAGGTGCGACTCCTTTCCACCATCTTCGCGCAGGAGCATGGATCAGCTACGTGGACCGCTCGTCACTTGCCGATTGCGGGAGTTCGCCACTTTCGGTTCGCACTGACACTGCTCGTCCGTTTCTTTTTTTTTTTTTTTCTCCCCCTCCATTCCTTTTGTCTGAGAGCACGGGCGTGGAGACGAACCCTTGAATTCTCAGCACACAGCGATAAATGAAAGCCAGCGAAGGTCACTGTCAAGTATTTGCAACTACCTTGCAAAGAAGCAAACTTCGTACGTACATACAGTGCTGACGGGCGCCGTCACGTGTACAACAGTGTCCACATTTTGCACAGACAACCAACTTACTGTCGTGTGATCATTCTATGGTGGCGCACAGCTGTTCACGGAACTTTCGCACCGTATGACGAACAAGGGACGCCCGCTGCCGAGCTCCATACACTGTGGTAAAAACCCTCTAATACGTCAATTCCATGAGCCTCGATAAAATCTGCTTCCTCGACGAAAATAAACTCCCCGGAAAATCTTTTGTGGGCGCCTTTGGGCGCATCGCGCAGCTGAAGCCGCCAGACATGCAGCTTAGCCAACACACAAAGACGACGGGCAGCATACCGTGTTGACCGTGGCTTGAATAATGTCATGAGACTGATTTAACTAATTGTTTCGCACTATTAAAGCTGCAACATGCATGCATAGAAACCACGAAAGCCGGCCATAAGTGAACTATTTTAAAGCTATTTGGAGTGAATGTTCCTTTTCCTCCAGAGAAAAAGTTTTCATATTGCTAGAAATATGACAAACGCAAAACGGTCCAATAGCGAGGAGCGTAACAGGAAGATACGCGCAAGATGTTCGGTGTACCAGAGGCAGGAAGAAAATGGAGCCTCCACAGTAGAGTAGTCTAAGGGGTATCCTTTGCGCAAATCAGACGGATTGTAAAATTTTTGGAAAGTCCACGCAATACCCACGCGACAAGAACATCGTCACAAAGAATGATAGCAGCCCATTTTGCGCACTCAAAATATATCTGACGCCGCTGGAGACGGTAAACTTGAGCTTTCTTTTTATGTAGTTCTTCGCGGACAGGAGTAATGAATAATGATATACTGTGCCAACAGGACGAAGAATCATGGGACACATGAAAAAGGATGATGCGATGCCGGTGAATAGTAACAAACAGTGCGTATTGCCATAGTTGTCCATAGACCATGTCTATTCTGGAGAATCCAGGTAACGCATACACATACCGGCTAAATCGGAAAATAGGGCCAGTTCGGTACACCCGTGTCTGGCAGCGCGAGGCTAAGGTAGGTTTCGGTGAATTTTCATTTCGCAAAATCAAGATTGACGTCGCAAAATCAAGAAAATAACTCAGCATGCCTTCGAAACAATCGGATACTGATGTAAGGTTGCTCCGTCATTCGCCGATTTGAAGATTTTAACGGTCGCATGCAATTCTAAAAAAGGTTAGCCTTCTAAAACACCGATCATTTCGACGACTGCTGAGACACAACTGTTGATATTGTGTTAACGAACAGTGCAACGAGATACGTCGCTACAAAGCTGTTGCTAGCGCACGGACTCTTGGGCAGCAGCACCTCGGACCAACGGCTTCGGGAGCTCAGGCAAACGGTTGCTCCTGATTAAAGAGAATCTTTTAAAGTCACCTGGCCGCTGCGAACTTTGTCCCCAGAGGTAAGCGTCTGCCGACGCCAGCCCGAGGAGTCCATTTAAGAGGACCAGCGTAGCGTGACAGCGGCCAGAGCAGCGGACCGTGACGGGAGCCACTGAAAGGGACTTGCCTTTTTCTTCCAAGACGCCGTGGACACTCGCGATGAGCCCTGCTGTGACGCCGACGACTACGAGAGTCCGCAAGAGTAAATCCATCGCAGCGATTCGGTGAATCCTGGGCACTATTGATCCACACACTGTCACGGGAGAAACATGCTCACTTTTGACAAGCACGAACCACCGTTGAAAATCGCCGCCGCTCGCGCTCACAAGCCACTTCTCCCATCCGCGCGCCGCGAATAGACGCCAACTTCTCTCCGTGTGTTTCCTCCTCGTCGAGAGGCGGCGCGACGGGCGGTGCTTGAAGAGAGTAGGTCCGCAGCGCAGGAAATGCAAAGCCCTCATTCGTGAATATATTAGCTTACGTTTTGAGCAAATTTAACTCTACAAATGCTACTAATAAACGTAAATGTTTTGTAACCGACTGTTTATTAAACAATATAATAATAAAAACTTTAGGTTTTAATTTTACTATGTTGTGCACCAAATTTGAATGTGGCTGGCTTTGATGTAGTATGTTCAGCAGCGCCAAAACAACAAAGTGGTTGCAATAATAATTTTAAAAGTTGTTGCTCGCATGTGTTCTCATGAATTTGTCCCCTCTCCATTTAACAAAAATTCTCAGAGACAATGTCGCTTTATCAACTCTTCTTTTTTTCTGCGAAGTGCAAAATTTTCGCGAAGGCAGGACGGCGAGTAGAGAACGTACGGAAACTGGAACAAGGGTGTTGGTTGCACCGGTACTTAGCAAACATGCGATGCAGAATGCAGTTTAAAAAAAAAATGCCATGGCAATTGACATAACATTAAAACTAGGTGCCGCCTGCGAAGAAGTTTCTGGCAACGGTTGAAATAAAAGCACGCGCGCTGTCCCCACATACAGTTATTCCAGTTATTCCAGCGCATTCAAGAAAATCTCGAGCTAATGTACCTTTAACTCTTTTCTTTAATTTCAATTCAATATATATAATGTTTTGATTGGTTTAAGGGGTTTAACGTCCCAAAGCGACTAAGGCTATGAGAGACGCCGTAGTGGAGGGCTCCGGAAATTTCGAACACCTGGGGTTCTTTAACGTGCATTGACATCGCACAGTACACGGGCCTCTAGAATTTCTCCTCCAAAGAAATTCATCCGCCGCGGCCGGGATCGAACCCGCGTCTTTCGGGTCAGCAGCCGAGCACCATAACCACTCAGCCACCGCGGCGGCATATAATGTTTTGAATACGTTTATCAGCATGAATATACAGAAAGAAGTACTGGCCACAGCAAGAACAGTGTATCCATACAATGTAGCAGTCATAATTAGTACTAAAAACATGCAAGTGCAGCATGAACACTGGATATATTAAAAATTAATGAATTTTGACAGACAAGGTGTATGGGACTGTGGTATGGGAGTACATAAAAAAAGGAGGCCCAGTTATGATAGATTAGAAGAATATCCTGCACAGAAACGATGTGCAGTAATAAGAAATTTAATTTTACGTGAATTTAATGATTTGCTTTCCAAAACTTTTTCAGCAAATTTACCAAAGGTACGCATATATTACTTTTGAAAATCCGAGACTTTCTCCAACGCCTCCAGTCAATGTTTCAAAGTTGCTCATGTTAACTTTAGTAGCCTTCGAAAACATTGGAATCAGTTTAATCATCTTGCCTAAAGTTTGATGCTTTTTTAATCCCAGAAATTAATATTTCTCCTGAATGAATTCCACAGCATTCACTGCCAAACTGCCAAGCTTTCTTGTATATGAGTCCAACTAGAAGGCAGGAGGGAAGCAGTTTTTATGAGATGGGAACACAGAGTGAAGTTTTCTCATTTCCCAAGCTGAAGTTGTCTCATTGCATTTGAATACGACTACTTTTTCTGTGCTTTTGTGATCAGTTTATCGACCTCCCAGAATGCATGGCTTTTCTTATCCGAACCTGATTCTGCACCATCATCCTTATTGTTGAAGAGCACTTACCATAAGAGACATTAATATTCACCTTTTGAGTCCCACAGTACACCTAGTTGCAGATTATCGTGACAGCGTTCCAAATGGGGCTTGGAATACAACACTCAACTAGTGACTCATGAGGAATTTTTAGTCTTGTGTATTGTATTGATCACATTATGGTTCATGCTCAAGATTTAGCCATAAAATCTGCACTTGTAGAAACTAAACTTGCTGACCGTTACTTTGTTTCTGGCTGAGTAAGTTCACCATGTACTGCAACGGCACCAACAAATTTTAAAAGAAATGATTTCAGAGCTTGACTCGAAAATACTTGATAGGCTGCTGACACACTATGATTGGAATCCTTTTCTAACAATAATGTTGTCAGCTGCCTTATATGATAAGCTGATAGAAGCAACCAAAAGCTTAAAAATAAGTTCCACCTGAACAATACTTATCAAACAACGTAACTTAGTAAATAGATGTCTTCAGACAGTTGCAACAATGAAAGAAAAAGGCTTACTTTGCAATCAAAGTGACGCCTGAACTGTTCAGACCTACAGTCCGAATTTAAGCAATCGAGAAATGACATGATTTACTCTGTGAAATAAACCAGGCACGAAGCCAGATTTTTTTTTTTTTTTTTTTGGAAGTGCTCATGGTAATTTTTGTATCAAACTTCATTTCTCAGAAAAACACTACCAAGAGAACACTGAGAGGAATTGGCTGGATTTCAGAGGGGGTCACGGCCCTCATGGGCCCCCCCCCCCCTTGGATACGTGTCTGAAACGAATACATTTTAAAGAAAAATTTAAAGCCGCTAGTTGCTGTAGTAAAAAATCATACATAGACACCAATTACTAACCAGAGAGGCACTAATACCGAGATAATACAGAGATAAGCACAGGACAGCAAGAATATTGCTAACAGATTTAAAAACAGCTTCTCTCACATAATTAGCAATACAAACTTACAAGTAGGTTTGTGCTCCTTGTGAATGCAGCATTAGTGAATCAGCATATTGCCTTCAATTTATCAGAAGTAGCTCAGGACTGTATTCGGTTTGAAATGCAATAAATCTCCTGGAATGGGTATCACCATTAACAACTTGCAAAGAATAATTTATTGCACTCGAGGTGCTTTGCTGGAATTGCTGCAATTTTAAAAGGCAATATTCCTGTAAAATTAAAAAAGCACCAATAGTTGGCTGCGCTCGGGTGGATGTCAATGAGCAATTACTCCCTTATTACCAATAGTTATACCACCTCATAAATGTGGTGCACTTAAGATTGACAATTATTGTCTTTTTCAATTCTGCCTTCTATAGCTCAAATATTGTAAAAACGTTTATTTTTAAACAATATGGTTTCTGGAAGATTTTTATGATCAGTTGAATTAGATTTTTATAGTAATAAAGATGTTTGTGTGCTGCTTCTTGACTGCAGGAAGGCTTTCGATAGTGTGCGTCCCAGTATGTTGTTAAATAAGCGCTTCGTGCTAAGATTTCGGGGTACTTTCATGTCCTTATTAGCAAATTTCCTCCAAAATAGGTGCCAATTTTTGGGCAGCTTTGTAGTGCTTCCTTGGTGATTAATGCTAACAGAGTCCCACAGGCTTCTATACTAAGTCCATTATTATTCAATATTTATGTAAATGACCGCCACAGTATGATACCTGCTTCCTTCTCTCAGTATTTGAAAGATCCCACGATTTTAACATCTGCTAATAGCTACTGTGATGCAACTCTTTCTTTACAGTCTGCTGCCACAAGCACTATGAACTGGATGGCAAAGTATCTGACTTGTATCATGACAGTGACCATTATTGGAACAGGCACACTTACGTTTGTAAAAACCTTCATGCCATACGTATTGTGACAAGGTGAAATATCCCGTGCCCTTATCATCAAGAAAAACAACAACACATGCCTTAGGGTACTGTGTACTGCAATATGAAATAACAATTTATAAGCAATGCCCAGTTAGTTGGCACAAAATAGTTAACGCCCTATTACATTCCTGCTTAAAGAATATATCGCATGATTTAGTCTTGAATGCTGTCGCAGACCATATTAATATTCTTTCAATGAAAAATTAAAATAATCTTTTGATGAAGACAGTTGTTTTAAAATACTTCTGGTCCAGTGAATACCTAGTTCTGTATATTTCCTCCCGTTGCTTAAGGCCTAAAGACCATTTCTGAAGGACACAGTGTTTCACAAGGTTTGGTGCGTCCCTCATAGCCCTAGTCGCTTTGGGACATTACACATTCATAAACCAAGCAAGGTTTGGTACCTCAGTGAAAAAAAAATCATGGGAAATTTCCAATTGGAACAAATTGGAAACAATTAGATTTTCTAATTTGTTCTGATTGTGTTTTTATCCCGCCAGTTGGACTCTATACATTGGACACAGATGGATCCAAATGAACCAAGCCACAAACCAATTGGGCCTATTAGGTCTATATCCAGCAAATATTGTGTTCTCTGGATGTACATATTGAGCTAATGTATGCTACTAGTGCCTGAATGTGCAGTGTTGCTTGTGTGTGATGCATGTGTGTCTGTTGGCTTTGATTTCCATAAAAGCATGTTAATTTCAATACAGTAGAAAAATGTTGATTGGCACTAGGCAGAGTGTCTCCCCGCAGTCCTCATAAATCAGTTTTCCTTTTGCACATTACAATGTGTTAAGTTGCAGAAATATTCATCCAAGATCCTAGAGCATATTATTCAAACATTTAGCTACCTTTCTCAATGAACGTAACATATTTTGTGAATATTATCTGGGAGAAATAACTGCCTGGCCTAATGGGTCCAATTGGCTAGTCCAGTTGGATCCAATTAGTCAGGGGCTAAAACACAACTGGAACCAATTGGTCCCAATTAGGAAATCCAATTGGAAGCAATGGGAATGTCTATTTAGTTCCAACTCGAATGTCCAATTGGTTCCAATGGTTTTTTTTGACTGGGTGGTTACGGCGCTCAGCTGCCGACCCGAAAAACGCGGGTTCGATCCCGGCCGCGGCGGTTGAATTTCTTTGGAGGAGAAATTCTAGAGGCCCGTGTACTGTGCGATGTCAGTGCACGTTGAAGAACCCCAGGTGGTCGAAATTTCCAGAGCCCTCCACTACGGCGTCTCTCATAGCCTCAGTCGCTTTGGGACGTTAAACCCCATAAACCAAACCAAACCAGCAAATATTCACAAAATGTACTCCCTTTGTCAAAAGTAACCAAGCAGTGGAGTTTGGCTTTTCAGCCGTATTGTGGAGCCCTTATGGAACTCCTGGGGACCAAAAGGCTCAGAATGGTGTGAACAAGGCTTCTCCTTGCCTTACACAGATTTAGAGAAGCAAGGCCCATTGATCGCTTGCTTTTTGCAAATAAGGTACCTCTCAATTAAGTCATGCAAAATACACAGTGTGAGAAAAATTTTGACAACACGCATTGTGAAGGTGAAAAAGGTTTGGTTTGGTTTATTGGGGTTTAACGTCCCAAAGCAACTCAGGCTATGAGGGACGCCGCAGTGGAGGGCTCCGGAAATTTCGACCACCTGGGGTTCTTTAATGTGCACTGACATCGCACAGCACATGGGCCTTTAGAATTTCGCCTTCATCGAAACTCAGCCGCTCCGGCCGGGATCGAACCCGCGTCTTTCGGGTCAGCAGCCGAGCGCCGTAACCACCGAGCCACCTCAGCGGGAGAAGGTGAAAAAGGAGAACTGGTTTGTGTGGATTGCAGGGAGATGTTCTACTTTGTACCACCATTCCCATTAATTGGAACTATGTAAATTACATGCCTTTATGGAAATCAAGGCATACAGACAAGCATAGATCACTTACAAGTCAGGCGCTAATGGCATAATATCAATATATATATCCACACAACACGCTTCTGATCCCTCTTTATAAAACCCATTTATGGGACTCTCATGCTGGGGCCAGTGGTGCTTGCCGATCGAAGCACAGTCATTTCATTTCATTTCGGCCACAGTGGTAGTTCATATGATGAATACAATTTAGGAGGTTAAGCTTCTGGTATCTCTTATTATAAGAACCATAGTAGCTCTGCCTTGATTGCTGAATAAGCAAATGTTTACAAGGTTACAGTGAGTGCAGTTGGAGAGACCAATTAGATGCAAATAGCAAGACCGACTGGGCTCACCAATTAGCAAAGACTGATCCAACTGAGTGTCCAATTGTAAAATGACCTACCAATTGGACTACCCCTGTATCCAACTAGCAGTCTATTTGGACTGTCCAATTGGAGCAATAATTCCATTTGGAACCAGTTGGAAACTCAATTTGTCCAACTGGGGGTTTATTTGGGCTGCCATGATTTGTACTAGCCAGTTGAGACACTATTCTGATTTGAACCTGGAAACTCAATTCTCCCATTCCAACTGATACCAATCGGGAGTCCACTTGGACTATCCATTTGGAACATCATTCCAATTACAACCAGATATGTACAACAATAGGCCCTATTGGTGTACATATATCACATTTCAGTAAACTTACATTTCAGTGAGTTTACTCGAGTATACCAAAGGGGTCAGTGCTTGGACCCGTTTTGGTTTTCATTTAAAAATTACATCCCATCCACTGTGTCGTCTAACATTCACCTATTTGCAGACGATTGCCTTGTTTTTCGTGAAATAAAATCAATCTACGATGCTAACCCTCTTCAACGTGGTCTCTCTAACATTTTTCGTTGGTGAAATGAATGGTTTGTGGAATTCAGTACAAAGAAGTGTAGCATTATGCGAATACCAAGACGCGCTAACACTCCACCTGTGCGGTACCTAAATAACTTAAACGACTTGCCTTCAACACACTAATTCGTCCGAAACTTGAGTATGCTTCTGTCGTATGGGATCCGCACTTAAAAAGGATATAAAGAAACTTGAAATGATCCAAAGAAAAGCCGTCCATTTCATTTTTAACGCTTACCATAGCTCTATCTCGCCATCCGTTCTGATGCCTATGAATAACATATCCACTCTACAAAGAACGAGAGCAGTTGCAAGGCTTAAATTTCTTTACTCATTTTACTCTAGTCAATTTAATATTAATGCTGCTCCCTATATATCCTCTCGTCCTACACGACAGACACGCATTAGCCACAATCATAACCTTACCCCATACTTTGCACGCACAAATATGTTCAAAAACTCATTTTTTCCCCGAACAATCACAACATGGAACTCACCGCCAGCAAATGTCTTTTCGGCTCAGGATGCCGCTGCTTTTGAAAAGAGTATCTTATTGTATGTGTAAACTTAACAATATCATTGCACTCTGTTTGGTTTCCTTTGTTTGTTGCCGGAACGCTGGATTTGCGTAGTGTTTGATATTATTTTTGCTTTTTGAATGTTGCCCCCCTGCTTGGTCTCTATGACTGCAGTATGTGTAAATAAAAAAAAAAATAAATATATAAATACCTAAGTGTCCGCATCTTTGCTGGCTTCACTTGGGCGCACCATATTGGGAGCATTACTAACAGTGCTAGCCACATGTTGGGCTGCAGCCGCTGCGGTGACTCAGTGGTTATGGTGCTCGGCTGCTGACCCGAAGGACGTGGGTTAGAATCCAGCCGCGGCGGTCGAATTTCGATGCAGGCGAAATCCTAGAGTCCCATGTGCTGTGCGATGTCAGTGCACATTAAAAAACCCCAAGTGGTTGAAATTTCCGGAGACCTTCACTACAGCGTCCCTCATAGCCTGAGTCGCTTTGGGACGTTAAACCCCCCATAAGCCATAAACAAACAAGTTAAAGAAACTATAAGACTGAGGTGAAAATTTCTTATTGGGAACCTGCTGGTTCCAGCAGTACTGGTTTATTAGCACATTCCCACCAACTGCTGGGGCAAGCAGCTCGTATCAGCAGCTGCTGGAACCAGTAGGTAAACCCACACCGGTAGCATCAAAACATTAAAATAACACTTCTATTCAGGAAAATGACCATAACCTGTGCTAAAATGTTAAAGTCACCTTGCAGCTAGGACCACGCAGATATACCGCTTAAAACTCCACTCGGCAAGCAGCGACAAGAGCAACAACGAAGCACTACGATGCACGTAACTTTTATGCGGAACTCATACGTTCATATTCAAACTAATACTAAGGGCACATGTCCCACAGGTATAAGTGACGAATATCGTTAATAAGGCAGCTTTCTCATTAAATTTTCACACCCTTAACAAAATTTACAGCAAGCACATTTCAAGATATTTAGCTGAAAAGATATGTTGAAGAACATTTATTGCCACTGAAGCAATGGAAACAGCTCTCCAAGCTGAATAGCAAAAAGTTTTCAGCTGGAACCAGCATTCAGATCCCAGTTCGAAACCAGTAAGCTCTTAGTTGGGAACAGCAGGTTCGTGCTGCAGCCAGTTGGCCCAGTAAAAAAAACATTAAGGCCAACCTAAACCAGCAGAAACCAGTACAAACGGCAGAGACCCAGATGAAAATTTTCACCTGGTAATGTCAAGTGTGGGTAGCAGCTTGCCTATCTTACATATATGTCTCCCATATATATATGCTGTCTATGCCAATACTGATGTCTAACAATTATGAACATGGGAGTGCACTTCATAAGAAATGGAAGGGGAGATAAAGAAACGCTTCTACAACTAGCACACACTATATCACTGACATCACTGGAAAGGCTCCATTAAAAATAGCACGCTCACCTAAAATACATCTCTCACTTTATCATTGTTCCACTGTTGCAGTTTTATTAAAAATCATGAGACATTACATGCTATTGGCCTAAGACAGATTTGCTTACTTATGGCACCAATAAGAAGTGCACTAAGAAGTGCCTATGTAAATGTTCAGTATCTGACATCTCACTTAAAAAAAAAGTACTGGTAATTTCCAACTGAAACCAAATAGAACTTTACAATTGCAAATTAGTACACAATTGGTCCCATTCAAGCCAAATGGAACTCGCCCAATAGCACCTATTAGGTCCCTTGCAGGCAATTATTGCATCCAGGAAACATTCACAAAATGTACTTCCCAATTAAGTAGTACAAAACAGACATTCAGTGTACATTGTTCTTTGCATCAATGGCTAACAGCATTGATTTACAGCCCTGCTGGGCTCACATTGCTTCGAGAAATGGATTCCCATCACATCTTGTGCGCTGTAGCTCAGACTGAGTGCGATACTACATATCAGACTGATGCGAGTAAAATGGGATAAACCTAGCTTTAACAGTGTTCAGTATTAATCATGATTCTCACATACTAATGGGCGTACAGTTCTGAATGAAACCAGATCCTCCCTAAAAGCAAGATATGTGTCCCATATTTGGGAAGCTCACAACTGAGCAAGGAGAGGAAGGGAAGGACAAGTCTGTTGACCAACTTTTTGACAAGATGACTTGTCGAAGCCTAAATCTACTGATCAACGTTTAGAGAAGTCCTCAAGTCAAACTTGTTGAAACATTGATCAATGAACTGAGGTTTTTTTTCCGAGCCCTTATTAAATCTTACATTCAGTGAAACTTATCTTCCTTCCTTTTTTCTGGTATGCATGGTATGTGGGCTTTAACACCGCAAAACTACACATGGGCTATGAGGGACACCATAGTGGAGAGCTGCAGACTAATTTAGACCACCTGGGGTTCTTTAACACATGCTGAAGTTGCACAGCACATGGGTGTTTTTGCATTTCGCCTCCATTAAAAAGTGGCTGCTGCGACGGATTCAATCCCACAACCTAGGGATCAGTAGCTGAACGTTGTAGACAATGAGCCACCATAGAGGGTCCGTCCTATTTTCTACCATGCAACACTCACTCTCAGGGTACTCTGATATGTGAAGCAGGAATCAAAGCACATAAAAAGAAAGGGACCATAAAAGTGCTCTTCAGCATTTTGAGCCAATACACCCTATATGAAATACAGGGTGTTTCACCTAAGACCTTACATAATTTTTAAAAACAGGCTTTCTGAGTTAGAAGACCACTTTTTTTTGGCATAGCATTGCCAGCGGTGTAGTACATTAGAGTACAGCTAAGACATGCTAACTAGCAGGCTGTTTAGCTAATACTGAATAGTTAACATTTCAACTATTACTGTTAGACTCCTGAATTAGTGAAAGGAGTATAGTCCACCGTAAGTAATACCCATATCAGTTTTTAGAATTACGAAAAAACTGTTACCCTCGGTGCTGTGGCCAAACAAATTTAAGCTATTTCAACGAGTTATGTCCACTGGAGAGGTTGCTTTGCCTGCAAGCTTCTCAAAAGTGCATGTATTTTGGCGTGATGTAGCCACAATTTGTTGGGCCACAGCGCCGAGGGTAACCGCATTTTCGAAATTCTAAAAAGTGATGTGGTTATTATTTATGGTGGGCTACAGGCCTCTCAATAAATAAGGAGCCTAACAGTAATAGTTAAAAAGTTAACAATTTTATATTAGTTAACCATCCTGTAAGTTAGCACGTCTTAGCTGTATTCTAGTGTATTACACCTCTGACAGTGTTATGCCAAAAAAAAAGCGCTCTCCTAACTCAAAAAGCCTATTTTTAAAAACTGTGTAAACTCTTAGGTGAAATACCCTGTATACACATGCACCTAATCTTTATATACATTGTGACACTAAAGTAAAGCATGAAAAGAGACATAAACCACTAAGCAGTACAAAAAGTATGAAGCTCCATCACACTAGAAATCCCCTGTAACCATACGAATGTAGCAAAAGTGAATCCGATATTCCTTAGTGGGTCAACCGAATCCAAACTTTGAAAACTAAATGCCAATCCAACTTTTTTTTCCTTTGCATAGAGATCAGACTAAAACTGCCAACCCTTTCACAATTAAGATAGAAAACAGCACTTTCAGCGTTATAAAGGCACTATCTCAACTGATTGTCATGTTGCAAAGTCCCTAACTCTTGACATCCACCAACCTCCACTTGGCTTTGAAACAAGGAACAGGCCTTTTTCAACACACAATACGTTAACACTGGAATGAATTCACTACTAGCTGACTATAATAAGCCATCTGACTTGGTTATAATTGCTTTGATGCATTCATGCCTTTTTGGTCTGGACTGGCCCACATATGTTTAGCAGGTGAGGCTCTATTAGAACGACTTTGCCTCAAACAGGACACATATAAAAAAATAGAAACATGCATATGTAACGCATCATGCACACATTTGTGTGCCTCTTTTTTTTTATGTGTCTTCGTCAAGACAAAAGTTATGCATTGTGCTGAGCCCCAAAGTCAAGATCAAAACCTACTAGCTTAGCTTATGTTGAGCCTTTATTGTGGTCTAAGCATGACTAACACTACAAATCTCCAGGAGCAGTGCTTGATTTCCAAAAATGCTTAGTTTAGAAAATGGTCACATCTGAGGAATCAGATGAGATAAAAACAAACCCGGAAATTTACTGCTCAGGTAGAGGCAAGACAGCCCCAGGAGGTACACTGGGCTTGTAAAGTGATTGCTTCGGCTGCGACAGTTTTCAGAAGTCTATTTTTGTCCGTTCTAGAGTTTTGAACAGAGCAGTTAGAAAAACTTGTGGCAGACTGACTACACTATTTAATTTTGTCAGTGAAGGTACGGGTAACACACTACTCAGTGCCCAAAACACTATCTCGTTCTGGCTTTCCCAAGCATTCAAATATCTTGTCTCAAGAAAAATTTTTTGCTAAAAAGAAACTTGCGATATTCTACAGCTTATGCACCAGGGAATGCTGTTGTACAAGGCTAATGTGTGGCTGTTTTGCTGGAAGGGGCTTTTTTGCTTCTAATCAACCATAAAAGTGAAGGTCTATAAAAAAAAAAGAAAAGCTCAAAATTTTTTGCTGTGATGTAAAACTTGAAGGAATCAGCAACATACTATGCCCTATTTAACACAAAAGAATGAAGTGGTCCTATGAATGGACACATGCTTGAAATGGTGAGGACCACCATCCTCTGTGCCAGCAATGCTCGAAGCACGAACAGGAAAGCACTTCACATACTGTGCGTTGTTTGAATTAAAAAAGAAATCAAGAAAAGCACAAATGCCTTCCAAAACAAAGACAAACCTTTGTCTTAATCTTATGTGCAGCAGATAGGAAGCACTTATTTTACAGTCACGCACGTTGCATGGTATCTCAGAAAATGAAACTGAGACGTAACATACAACCAACTACAAACGCCATTCAAACGACAGATGGCAGTAATACCTGCTCAAAAGTACACTTCGAAAAGTTTGAAATCAAAAGTTTGCGACTATCAAACACAGCATTTGGCAAAAATATATAGCCCAAGGGGTCTACTTCTGAGTCCTGCAGCGTGGCTCTAGCTTTTTGCGTCCAGACACACTAATACTTTGAAGGTGGAAAGAACTAGGTTCATCAAGCCTCACAAACTTAGGACTGCCAGATGTAGACAGCCCCGTGCAAAACTTAGAAGCAAGTCCCTTTGGCTGTATATTTCTGACTAAGGTTTTACAACTGAAACTGGTCTACAACGAATTTGAACTGATAAAGAACAGGGAACAGGCTAACTAGGGGCCCGTACCCATAAAATGAAACTAGACGTTAACACACATTTGCAGTATGCAGCTCCGACCAATGTTCTGACCTACAAAGAACAAAGCAGAAACTAGCTTGCTAGCAGCAGCTGACTTTCCACCCTCAGGCCTGCAGAGCACGTTATGGAGAATAGCAGCCGGAACAAAACCTGATCTAGGCATCTAAGCTCACTGCTGATACACACAGCCTGCCACGCGCAACGTAAAGCATCAGACGCCAATCACCGTCAAAAATTCGCGCCGGCGCCACACACACCCCCGACAATGTTCAGCTGTAAGTCCGTACAAAACACGCTCATTTAAAGTTTTATAAACAAGTGCAGTAATTTAAAATTATAGTATTTAGTCGCTTTTTTTTTAATTTAACATTTATAAGGTAAGCTGATCAAAAGAGTCACCAGCAGGGGTACCAAAGTTGTACCGCTGCGCAACTTTATTTGTGTCCATCCGCGTTGGTTTGTTGAGGTTTCTTTTTATTTACGCTGCAACCGGTTATTATTTTTCATTTTTAAGTATTGCGCATATAATTAATAAAGTTTGTTTTTAGTTTTACTGCAATCAAAATTTTATTTTTGATTCTGTGCTGCAACGCAGAGCGCACTACTTGTCGGAGGAGAATCGAGTTGGTCTTTTCGGCTCCATTGCTCGTCGAAGATGGTAAGCATGCTTCTTTGCTCGTTGCGCCTAATGAATTTTACGTATTGTTTGTCGTCTAATATAAGCAATTACGTTTGAAATAATTGTGTGGGCGTATGTGCAACTAGCAGAGCCACAGAGTGTTGCAGACGAGCTAGATTATTTGGCAGGAACCAACTTTTCTGTTAGGCTTAGACAATGCCATGTGTTGCTGGGTTGGCACCGGCACCGCTTGTTCATCAGGAACGCAGTGAAATCACGTGGATTTATAGGTTCTCACTAAGATGCACGTACTTGTCATCAAAGGAAGACGGCGAATACTTGTGGATAAAATTGTTCTCTTTCGTGACAGCCCGACATCCTTCCTTGTCACATTGGTTAAGCGAAAGCCCATGACATTAGTTTTGTCAAAGCGGTTATTGTTAAAGAATAAATGATAAGTGTTTAAAGCCAGAGAGAGTCATTACAGTTGGCGTGTTTTATACTGTGACCATGTTAACTCCTGCCTGTGCGATGCAGACGTCCAAGAGGCGCAACAACGGTCGCTCCAAGCACGGCCGCGGGCACGTGAAGCCCGTCCGGTGCACCAACTGTGCCCGGTGTGTGCCCAAAGACAAGGCGATCAAGAAGTTCGTGATCCGCAACATCGTGGAGGCGGCCGCCGTGCGTGACATCACGGTGGCCAGCGTGTACGAGTCGTACCCGCTGCCCAAGCTGTACGCCAAGCTTCACTACTGCGTGTCCTGCGCCATCCACTCCAAGATCGTCCGCAACAGGTCCAAAGAGGCGCGCAAGGACCGTGCACCGCCCCCGAGGTTCCCCAGGGCCACGGCGGTCAGTTAAATCACTCGTCTCCTCTCTGGAGTGCTTCTTGTCTTGTGTGCTGCCGTCGTCTTGTGTGTGGATTTGGCTGTTGGCTTCATGTTGCCGGCACGGCTTTTGCGAGTAAGGCTCGAGCTCCCATTGTGCACTGCTGTCTCTGCATTGACCCACTAGCTCCTGCACATTGCGTGCACCCCAGCTCATGCCTACAGTGCAGCCATGTGTGAAGGCTGTGTGTTGCACGCCTCGTGTCAGGGCGAGGTGCTTGTTGGTAGTACATTCGTGGCCATACCGATCACGAGCGTGCCACGGCGATCAAGCTCCTCTCACACCTTACATAGCAGAATTTGGTCGATACTTAGGTCATATTCAAGCAAATATCACTGGTGTGCTCGTGTATTTAACTCCAGGAAAAATTCATATTTCCTCTGCTGAACACGTGAGAAAAGTTCGAAACCCCAAATGCGTTCCGAAATACTTTGGTCAGGGTGTGAAGATTTGTTCTGTGCAAGTACTTGTTACATCGGAGGTCAGAAAGGTTGGCAGACGCTCGTTACCTTTAGAATTTTCTCTGCCCCCCTCTGTCGGAGGCCTACGAACTTGGCATCAGCGAGTCGGCCGTGGAGAGACGATCCTTTTGGCACCGGTTCCGCCGCTTTCCTACCAATAGAGAGCAAATGACGTGCTGAGCTGCTGTTTTGTGGATGCAGGTGCAACAAATTGAGCAGAAACTCTGAATGTTTGTTTAGGCAACAGGCGCATTCGCTGAATGTGTAGACATGGCCATATGATGGATGCATGCTTGACTTGACTGCAATGCTGGGTGTGCAGAGGATCGAAGATCGTTTTGATTTTTGGTGTAGGTCATGCACTTGCGTATGCAAGCTGGCATCGACGTCACCGTCATGGTGAACTAGGACCACACTGAAACTGTCCTTGTTTCTGTAATGCGGCTGATGCCACTTGCTCTCGACTGCATCATGGCAGCTAGGCATGGTTCATCATGATGCGCATGAGGTCAGGCATGAGCCCATGATGCTGTCCTAGATAGGATCACATGTCTAGCTGGGAAAGCTGCTGTTACACAGAACAAACTGATTGTGTTGCATGACTGCATGTCCTTTATTGGGTTATTTTGTAATTCTGCATTGGCAAGGCGAATGTTTTCTTAGCCCACTTTCAAACTTGGTAATAGCAAAAGCTTCCGGAGACGGCATGCATAACCATCAATGTAGACAGATTTCAAACCCTGTAAAGTACCAGTGAAAGAAATTTCCCCTTTAGCACTCAGGCATATGATTGCCACTTTGAGCTGGGATCTTGAAAGTAATAATAGAGCAGGTGGCATGAGCAGTTGATATTCAAACCAGCCGCATGTGTCACTTCACGTTCTTTCTTTACAAAGGGTACAATGGACAGAAAAATTAAGTTGCCCAGCCTGTGCTGCCAGAAGCATAACAGGCTATTCTTTCTCTACAATGGTTTGTAGCATAAACTGCGAAGTCTACAAACTTGTTAGCATGATAAGTAAGCGCATTTAAAAAATCACTGTACGTCATTACATGCATAAGCCTTCAGATCTGTTCAGACAAAAATATATAACAGAAGATAGTAGCCTCTGAGGTGTTGACAATATCACTTACTTGAGTAATTTTGTTCTCTTTGCAGGATCTGGCCCGTGGACCCAATGCGCCTCGTGTTGCCGTCAAATAATGTGTGAATAAAAGCGCGAGGTTCACTCATTGATTCATTCTTTTTATTTGGGGTCTTGTGCTAGGCATGAGGGATCTTTTATGTGCAATTGACAATGTTCCTTATGTTGTGCATGTACAGGTTACAGTTGCATAAAATAGGAACTGGAAAGAACCATGTTGCAAAAGAACACTCAGAAGGATGTTTTGGAAATGGTTATAAAGGTGGTTATGGTTTGGTGCAGGTTATTAATGTGCACTGACATCGCGGAGCAAACAGGTGCTCTGCATTTCACCTCCATCAAAATGTGATCGATCCCACGTCCTTGGGCTCAGTAGCCAAACGCCATAGCCACTAAGCCAAATGTGCAGTGGGTCTTCTCCGAGGATTTGAGGTGTCGGTATCAGTGTTTACTATAAGGTGGCCATCTGCATTGCTTATAAGAATTTGTGCGCACATGTTTATTCTCAAGAGGAGTGCAATATGTTCAAAATCTTGGTGGCTGCATTACACCTCTGGGAGAAAAATTTTCATGCACCTCTCATAAGTGCCTAAACAATAGCATAGCTGTGATGTACACTTCTGTAGAGGGCTGTAATTTAGGAGCACATGGGAACTTTAATATGCACCCAAATAGTGGGCCTCTGGTGTTTTTGTGTTTTGCCATTGAATGTTTCTGCCAGTGACATACATCCAGTGCTGTTTTTAGGAGAGTGCAGATCGGACTACAGGCAGCTAGAATTTTATGTGCAAGGAACGTTTCAAACTCTAGACATTGAATGTTGTCTGTTGAGGCTCTCGATTGGGCTAGTTGGTTGTCGTCACTAGCGCATATGCATGGACGCAGACAGAGAATAGGAATGTAGAACGGGACTAGCATGCGTCCTGGTCCACATCTCTCTGTCTGTGTATATGTGCTAGCCAACTTGTGTGTGTTGCCGTTCTGCCAAGCTTACTTGTAACCGACCACCGCAGTGGCTCAGTGGTTATGGCGCTTGGCTGCATTTTGGTGGAGGCGAAATGCTGGAGGGCCGTATATTTTGCAATGTTGTTGCACATTAAAAAGATCCACAGGTGGTCGAAATTATCTGGAGCCCTCCAATACGGTATCTCTCATAGCCTGAGCCACTTAATAATGTTAAACCCCATTAAACCATACTGACTCGTATCCTGACTTGCTGCACCTAGCATCCTACCAATACCTCAGTCATCTTTAGTGGCCAACATGTAAGCCTCTCATCGCAGTTGTGGCCATTTGTGGCCTGCAGTTCCTAACTGCTCAGGTGTTTGTAGAAACATGTCGCTGCCGAGGACTGCCCCACAAGCCCATTGTCGGCTTGGGCAGGCTCGTATTTGTACTATGTAATTTTTCAAATAAATAATTTATTATTATGCTTATGAAACTTAACTACGCAGTAGTCTGCTCATTGCAGTTTTGTCTGACTGTTTTGGCAGCAGAAAATGAATGGTGGTAAGTGGCACGTTAAAGACTGAACTAAGTTGTCTCGCTTGTTCGTATGATAAAGTACTGCAGGTGCTCAATACCTTGTATATTGGTTCTGGGAACCCGCCGCGGTGGCTCAGTGGTAAGGCGCTCGTCTACCGAGCCGGAGTACCCTGGTTCGAACCCGACCACGGTGGCCGCGTTTCGATGGAGGCGGAACGCAAGAGGCCCGTGTGCTGTGCCATGTCGGTGCACGTTAAAGATCCCCAGGTGGTCGAAATTATTCCGGAGACCTCCACTACGGCACCTCTTTCTTCTTTCACTCCTACCTTCCTCCCTTCCCTTACGTTGCGATACTGCGCCATTTCCTTTCCTCAAAAACCAAAACCAATTGGTTCTGGGAATAGGTTTTCCTGTAGCACACAGACAAAGGAGCTATACTGAGTCTTTTTCATTCTGTGAAGTGAGGAGTGTTTATCATGAAGTGCAGTTGCTAAGGTCTTAATGCCGCCGCTGAGTTCTTCAGTTCCTTTTGGGCACAAATTGGCCAAGTAAACAGCTTGGTAGCCTTATGCTGCCTTCCTAACTGCTGGACTGCTGTTGCCACTGCCTGACAATATATTTTCATTGAGTACATCGGGGGTAGGCTGCACAAGTAAAGCTCATGTAGTATGCTGCTGAGTAAATTGGAAATAGAAGAAAAGGGTATGGATATATGGAGCACTAGAAAATTGCCATTGTGCATGGAGTGCAGCACAAAATGATGTGACGCTAATTTTAACCTAACCTAACTAGTCTCGCAGACTGTGTGGTGCGCATGTGACGACTTGTCACTTGCATTTTACGAACAAAATTGGCTACTTAGGTGGCATATAATTGGTCTGGCTCAATACAGCAACATTTTCCGTGACACAGTTGAACAGTTTCGCACCCTTTATGAGGTATAAATAGATTCAAAATGCAAAAGATGCTAATCTTTTCACTCTCAATGAACACCTGAATCGCACCACATAGGGAAGTGAAAGCAGGCAGAGAGGTGCCAAAGTGATGGGCTCTCTCTTAATCTTGATTACATCGGGTTCTTTAAAACTGCGCCGACATCACTCTTCATAGGGGCATTTTTGTATTTCGCTTACAACATTTCCAGTTCATGTTGCACAAACAGTGCGGCACATTCTTTTCTTGAACAAACTGACCCTTTGTCATAAATTAAAGGAAAAGGTGCAGGCTGGTTTCAGTAATGAATGCCAACAGCCTGCCTGTGCGTCCACATGCGTGTGTTTGCTGGGAAGCTTGGGTGGTAGCTCCGGCTGCATAGATATTGGTTGTGCCTTATCCAAAGTCCGGGGCGTGTTCCCAAAAAGTGATCCAGCGGGAGTCGGCACAGCATCCATTCGAATTCATCGCAGTGAGGCCTCCTCGCAGCGAATACCGGATATATTCTTTTGTAGTAGGGTTGTGTCTTCTGCTGAAAGCTTCAACATAGGCAGCATAGGCATGTCACATCCTGTGGATGAGAAGCATTATCAGCTTCAGAGAAGTCGGACGTTGTGCGCTTAGCCCACACAAGTTGGACAGGGTATGGAAATGATTCCACCATGTGGCACACGTCAACAATGTTCAGAGAATCTCGGTAAAAAAAAAAAACCATTGGAAATTTCAACTGCAACCAATTAGATATTTCATTTTCTGGTTAGTTCCAGCTGAGTTGTTAGCCACCCAACTGAACCCTCTTAGGCCCTAGGCAGTTACTGCATCCAGCAAATATTCACAAAGAGTACCTCGCAAATGAATTACGCAAAATACAAGAGAAATATTTCTACACCTTGCATATTATTAATGTGCAAAAGGAAAACTGATCTGCAAGGACTGCAGGGAGATACTGCCTGCTGCTAACTGCCATTTTTACAAGGTAACTGAAACTTTAAGAGTTACATGCTTCTATGGAAATGAAGGTCAACTGACACACATACATCACACACAAGAAGCACTAATAGCATAAACTCAGTACGTACTTCATACATCCAGAGAACACACTTTTGCTCAAACTTATATATCCTATTTATGAGGCAGTCATGCTGGGGCCAGTGGTGCCTGCCCATTGAGCAGTTATTTCATTTAATTTAAACCACAATGGTAGCGCAAATGATGAATACAATTTAGGAGGTTACACTGCTGATACCGCTTAATATAAGAACCATATTAGTTCCGCCTTGTTGAATATGCAAATGTTCATATGGATTTACTGGGTGCAGTTAGGCATACCAATTGGATGCAATTGGCAAGACCAATTTCAACTGGAACCAGTTGGAAACTCAGTTGTTCTAACTGAAATTAGTTGAAAACCCACTTTTTTCCAATTGCTATTTCGACTGGGTTGGCCACACGGCATAGGCAGCATAGCGCCCACAGTACTTGGGTGGAGTCTGTATAAAGGAAAATTGGTGCAATACTGAGGCAATTTTCTAGGGTAGATAAACCATACTCAATGGCTACAAGCTCCGTGGACACAGTGGAAAGAGGCACTTCTGCGAGGTATGAACATGTCTGGCACACATCAGGGAGAGCAAATAAGGCCGGTGTGCAAAAAAAAAAAACTGTGCTTGTGTCGATGTAAATATGGCCCACCCACTAGATGGACAGAAAGTGCAGTGTGACATTTTTGTATCCTTGTTATGCTAGCTGAAAGCAACTAATACAACACTGATACCTCACAAACTCAATTCATTCACCATGGCATAAAAACAAACTTACAACATACATGGGAAGGTTTCAGTTTCCACTTGGTAGCTGTGCTACACTAGTGGAGGGCCTGTAAAAAATGCGTTAACAGTTTTGCATACCGAGGACCCAGCAGGCTTTTCAGGAGACTACCTGAAGCACAAGTGCTGGCCGTGTACTTTAGATATGCGCTTTCCCAGCTCAAACTATTCCTTTTTCTTCTTGTATTTCAGATTGTACGCTGGATATCTGACCTCATAAAGCCATACTTTTTCCACCTCACAGCCAGATGCACCCCTGGGTAGCGCAGGCACATTGTGCACTATGGCGTGCAGTTCCCTTGACAGTAGGCTCCCAGGAAAGTGGCTCTAGCAAGGGGCTGGTGGTCCACACAATTCAGTTGCCACATTTATTCCCTGTTGGCTCAAGTGCAAGGGAGCGGACCTATTGATGTGGCCAAGTGATCATGGGCGTCACAGCTCTTGCAAGACTTTTAACACTTCAATCCGATTCTTAAGGGCATTCTATTTGAGTTTCCTTTGGAGCTTTGCCTTCAGAGGATCAGAGTGCCACCTTTGTATGAAAAGCCATCATGGTGTTGTCCTGAAGAAGTAAAAGTTCCCTTAGCAAAAAAGCAGGGCCCAATTATGATATTGTAACGTGGCAGCCAGCCGAAGAATGAAACGTGGTGAACCATGAGCAAGAGATGATTTTAATGGCCGCTGGCCTAGCGTGAGCACTCCGTCCCGCGCCACTGCCAGCTTCGTCTTCGTCACAATATTTTGCACCATGCAAGCTTTCCAAAAGCTTACCTCATTCCTCTAGGAATCCCATTAAATGACATCCCCTTTATCACTCTCACATTATTTCTAGCTGTGAATGATTTTGTGCAGAACTTTTGTATTAGGCAGCTTTCTCACTATCTCATTTATGGTTATCATAAAGAAAGCTTAAAAAGTTCCCAAGCTCAACATATTGATAGACAGCAGTATGCATACACCAGCAACATTCTTCATTTCCTGCTAACTTTGGAGGAATTTATTTTAAAAGCTTTCAAATGAATTGTAAATTGCGGGGCCTTAATGACCCAAATAATACATGGGCCATGAAGGATTCCTTAGTGGAGGGCTCCGTATTAATTTAGACCACCAGGGGTTCAATATGCGCAGACACTGCACTGCACAAGGGTGCCTCTTGTGTTTCACTTCTATCAAAACGCAGCCGTCTCATTTCACCGCGTAGTCCAGATATATGTTTTCAAACCTCCTCCAAAAATGACTGCTACCATTTCTGTTGATTTTTTATTTTGCTGCAAAGTTATTCCTGCATTATATATAAGCTTCCACCTTTGTACCACATCATCAGTGTCAGTGAAATGCAAGCAGAAAAACAAATATTACTGTGGAGAGGAAATGCGAGCTAGGTCTGTTAATGGCGCCAAAGAGTGGGTCCCATGCCTTTGAAGTGAAAATCAACTGCACTAATTTTCAGTCTCGTACTAAAAAATTCTTGTTCCGACGTTTCCATTTCAGTCATCTTGTTCATGTTTTCTTTGACACTTATAGTATATATGACCTGCCGCGATGGCTCAGTGGTTACGGCGCCCGGCTGCTGACCCGAAAGACGTGGGTTCAATACTGGCCGTGGCGGCTCAATTTCGATGAAGGCAAAATTCCAGAGGCCCGTGTACTGTGCAATGCCAGTGCATGTTAAAGAACCCCAGGTGGTCGAAATTTTTGGAGCCCTTCACTACGGTGTCCCTCATAGCCTGAGTCGCTTTGGGACGTTAAACCCTAATAAACCAAACCAAACACTTATAGTATGTGCATTTAACACACTGACAATATTGTTGCGCATGCATATAATTTACTTTGTTCACTACCACAGGATGTACCAGTCATCTTTACCAGACCTCCTCCTGCGTAGTACCTTTCCTTTCAATTTTAAGTAGCAAACAAAAACCTGTTTGGTTCTAACCTGCATTCACGGTAGTAATTTTAAGCAAGTGAAACTGAAAGCAACAGTGGACCATGGGGCACATCATAATGAAAAATATCAGTGCAAAACAACTTCAGTAAATCAAAGGCCGTACTATACCTGCATTTCATTTGGAAAAAACCTCATGCTTGTGATAACAGCAAGGAAATTGATATGCAAGCTACAAGGGGCCCTTTTTTTGCAATGCATTATTATTGCAAAATCTGACAGTGTATCGTAATGTGGAGCAAGGATCTTTTGTCCATACTCAACAGTTTTGGTGGCCTTGGAATATGTAACAGTATTGCAAGAAATACATATCTGTAAATACGCCAATAAAAATTGCTTATAGTCTTTCATTAATACCGGCATGACTGTGGCAGTATTACTGTTGCGACTTTCAAAAAGTGTTGCTGTGAATCTGTCCATGAACTGCCATGACAGTTCACCTTTTTAAGACTCTTATGGTCTCTTGGACTTTCACTTTGCTGGAGAACAAATATTTGTACACAGACACCAAATTTAGCAGAATCTCGCACACAAAAGGCCCAAGTTAGCAGCCTTGACCATCCTTAGAAGATTCCATGATCATCTTCAAATGTTTGCAAGCATTTGCCGCCGCGGTGGCTCAGTGGTTATGGTGCTCGGCTGCTAACCCGAAAGACACGGGTTCGAACCCGGCCGCGGCGGTTGAATTTCTTTGGAGGAGAAATTCTAGAGGCCCGTGTACTGTGCGATGTCAGTGCACGTTAAAGAACCCCATGTGGTCGAAATTTCCGGAGCCCTCCACTACGGCGTCTCTCATAGCCTTAGTCGCTTTGGGACGTTAAACTCCATAAACCAAACCAAACCATTTTACATGCTATACAGGCAGAAAACCTTGCCATATGCGGTAGGTACAATAATATAGTGCAAGTTTCCATAAAACTTCACTGGAGCAAGGCTGCATTCCAAAGTTTATTGCAGACAAACAAGCTAGGCGAGCTGACCTTGCAGGTCACTTGGCAAAGCCATGTGTAGTACCTGCCAAGGCACAGCTGTGAAGGATATCGCCTTACACCAGTGGTATGAAAATGTATGTTTATTACAAATATTCGGAAGCATCTAAATGTGTGCGGCCTGTGCATCTATACGTATATACGCGACTGACTATTTACAATGCCCGTCAGAACCGGAGGCTTCATCACAATTTCATTGTCCTCTCCCAGCACAAAGATGGAAATGTTTTGGTTTTTCATGTTGGCATTTCCACAATGAGCAGCAAAATTACAAGCCGTACACCACTGCCAGAGAGAAGAATAACGGCAAGTGATGAGATGTAGGCGTCACGCATGGTCAATGAAGTTACTGGGTGCCACATTCACTGCCGATAAATAAGGGGAAAAAAAAAAAAAAACAAGTGAACAACAGTTTATGTACAGCAGTAAAAAACAAAAACAAAAAAGAAAAACAAGGAACAGCTTGGAGCATGCAAGACCGGGTGCTGCATAAATCGAAATAGTGCCAGCTATACAGAAAAAGAGCACATTCTCAGCAATCTCCAGAGTAAAATGAACTACTTACAAGATGACTTTTCAATCCATTTCCAAAATACTCAACATTTTTACCCCCTCATGACAGAGAACAGCCATGATAATGCATGTTGTTACATATGGTCAAGAATCACAAGGCAAAAAATGCTCTATGTGTAACACAATGAAATGTGTGAGCACTCTGCATGAACGTACCAAACTCATTGCAGCTTCAAAAAATAAGCGGGAAGGGGGCAATGTGTGCACCTTGAGTCTAAGCCGGTTCAAGCAGCAGCAATTGAAAATAAGAAAAAAAAAAGGCTAAAATTATGGACAAAAGTCACACATGAGACTGTTCAACAATGCCGTGGAACAAGAAACAACCAAGGGCCTCATTTTCCACCTCCCGAGAAAAGGGAAAGGAAGGGCTCGCTCTTGAATGCATATGAGGATGGCTTAGAGACACTGCTTTCCACTCCGATGAGCGTAAGAGCGGAGAGGTTCATCTCCCCGGAGCACTGGTCACACATGCCCACAGACCGCAAATCTGTCTCCTCAGCTATGCTAGCAGGTCACAGAACCTGCATCTACTGTCGGCTAATCCAAAGCCTTCTGGCAACCACAACAGAGAGGCAGCAGGAGGGACACTAGCAAGTCTGTGGGGGCCAGCGCAGGTGTGGCTCATGCAGCACTTGTCTGGTGGCACTGCAGAGTCATCTGAATGTGCACTCCCCCTCACCGGCGATAAGGCAGAACTACGAGGTAGGCACCACGGCACGCAGCTGGTGAACGGTGCACACTAGCCCACTGGTCCGCCGAGCAATTTGTGACAATGGCACGTGCACGTCGTTTCGCTGACGTGAAGCTCTCATCCCCTAGGGTGGTGGTGCTGCCTGGCAGTCTAGTGGTCCCTAAAATACTAGGCCTGGCAATGGTGGTGCTGTGCCGATGACAACTGGCAGCGTTCTCGGTGTCCAGCCAGCCTTGGGTCGTCGCTTGTGGATTGCAGCTGTCGAGCTGCTCGATCACGCTACTCATCCTTTGGGGAGACAGCCTTGTCCTTCCGGTAGACGGGTCCGTACTTGGCCATGTATTTCTGGATGAACTCTTTTGCCTTGTGCTTCACATTTTCGTTGCACTCCAGGTCTTCTACATTCTTGCAGTGCTTCAGCTCTTTGGCCATCACGAAGTGCGTCAGCTGGACAGAGAAAACAACCATCACTGCAGCTGTGTGCAAGCCCTTTAAGAGCAGAGCTGTAGGCGAGTTGGTAAGGCATGCTGGTGAGATGTGTAAAGTGCAGGGACATTTTCTAAGATAACACAGAAAGAAAGGTGCAACCATAAACTGAAGAACTAGCACTTATCCAGTCCAGTCTCTGTGCAGTGTTGTAGCACCCCACATCTACAACCATAACCAGTGTGACTTGCCCCAGCTACGTGATAGCAATGACACACAAAAAGGAGTGGGTCAGTTTAAACTCGCACTGCCGAACATAACACACTTCAGCACACCATTCAAACAATGGTGTTACTACAATATGCCTTTTGCAATGCTGAATCACGAAGCATATCTTCATGTGACGATCTATTCCAAATAATTAAACTCTACAGTACATAACGGCTGAAATTCTTTCAATGCAGTAATGCAAAAACAAAACTTTGCATCTGTACAGATGATAGACTTGGGCCTTCACATGATGTCAATGGTGTGAACAACAAAGTAGCAATGTTAGAACAGATGGTTAACGGGCAACTGCACTGTCTTTTCGAACATTTTGAGTCGGTGGTTGCATTACATTACTGTTCAGAGTCCCCTCTATTCATTACCAACTGACTGAATGGCTGGAATGGCAATCGAGGATGCTTACGCCATCTATGAGATGTCTGAAATTTCTGAATACAAGCCTGAAAAGTCTTTCCGCAAATTGGGAGCAGGTGTCAAGGTGTGGATAGTGTTCGTGATGTTACAAGAACAGTGTTGCCTGAAGAAATGCCCCGAACTGAGATCATGTAATGACACAAACTTCAATTAATTTGTGCAGTAGTGAAATTCCATATGGCTACCAATCTTGGTGTAGATTATCAGAGGGCAGCCTGCAGTAAGAGCTCTGCAAGAGTATTCCGGCAAGAAACAACACAATTTTCCCATTCTTGCCATCTTAAGATCTCATTTATTCGGCCTTCAAGGAACCAGAAATAATATTCAAATGATCTGAAAGTCCGAAATATCGAATAACAGCGACTCGCCAAGCAACACCTGTAACTGCGTGACTGGCCGATACGCGCACCTGATGGCAGCCGAGGGACAGCGCGAAGTTAAAGCGAAACTGAAACTATGCGGCTGAGCTTAATTTCGGCCATGGGGGACTTTCGATCTTCGTCGCGCCTGCCATAGCGCGCACGCCTCAGGTGTGCGGATACCACTGTTTCATGCAGTTCAGGTTCGGGTTGGTCTATTTGGATAACCGCTGGCTGTGTGCGAGCCTTATATTGATGCGACCATCCTCTCTCCCCCTCTCATCTCCGTGCAAGTTTACCTTGCGGGCAAGATGCTTGAAGTCTTCCGTGCTTTGAATTCGCCCCAGCTTGCAGTCCGGCTTGCGGAAGGGGTTCAGGCAGTGCACTATGTGTGAGGAGATCTTGGAGCGGAACAGCTCCTTGATCTTCTTGGCCACTTCCGAGGTGTCTGCAGCCACTGTCACGGCTTTTTTCTTGCTCTGGAGACAACACACAGATTCAGTCACCATTCAATTCAGCAAAGGTTTTGTGCTTGAAATAAACCCCACAAGGACATGCTCTACATTGCAGTGCATTTAAAAGCTTCAAGAAGGAGTTTTCTAGTTAAACTGCCTAAATGTAATACACAGGGTTTTTACTAAGCCATCAACAATTTGTAGCTGATTTACAGTCAAATTTAGTTCATGGCAAGTCCGCAAGGCGGTAGCACAAAACCAGTGCCCACGTGTTTTATCGTAGTGTGCACATACAGGAAGAAAAGAAGCTCAGAAATTGTACAGACATGCAAGCACCCACTTCCAAAGCATGTTAACGATGCACGACTGCTAACCAGGCTGCTAAAATGTATGCTTCACATTCCATGTTGCCAATGAAGTGACAGAAGTAACGGCAAGGGAATGTGATGAACAACAGCACTTTCCTGGTCACCTTCTCGCTCACTAGCTGTGGGGCAATTCTGATTTTAATGGTAGTCCAGTTGGCATCTAACATTCATCTGTAGGCTCTTAGTTAAGCGTACCCAGTGCGTGCGGCCGACGATAGGTTCGAGTAATGCTTGACGAATGCAAAACCAGATTCACCAATGATAAGTACACTTTTAAACCCAACTCCAAACCGTGAGCTTGTGAGAGAAACTACAGCCAGCCACCACAACAGATGCCAGTTGTTCCGAAAAAAAAAAAAAAGAAAAAAAAGAAAGCATGTCATGCATGAGCGTTCACTAGAGTAGTGCGTGCGCTAGATACTGACCGATGATTTCTTCGACCTTCTGCTGCCTACCGTGCTGTTCACCTGATGGGCAATGCACATGCAGAAGGGAAAAAGCAAGAGCCATCAGAAAAACAAACAAAACTGCACAGTAAAACAAGTAAAAATAAAAATAAAGGAGAAAAACAAAGGGGGGTACACCATGGGCAAAAACCAAGGCCAACACCAAAAACCAATCAAGAGCCTGCTACCAGATGCTGCAGGCGTGCAGTAAGCATGCACCTGTTCACCCATGCAGGTGGGCATCTTGACAAAACAAAACTGCCTTGAGGACCTCCCCAAAATAAATAAATAAATAAAAAGTGCAAAGGTGGGATAAGAATTGTTTTCAACTCGTAAGAAGACTACACTGCTAAAAACAGTTTTTCATTCCCAAACTCATTTTACACCTGCCAGGTGGGCGAATGTGGTGCTACAGCGACCACTAAATCTGCCCACCCGGAAGGCATAAAATCACTGTAAGCTGTCATATGGGCAGGTTTACTACCTCTCACTGCAACACTGATCCAGCAGTGTTTGGCAGACACTACTTGCTGGCACATTCTTTGCTCAAATACTAATAAAAAATACAATTGAAAAAGGATACGACATTATTCAAAAACAAGTGCGATGAAATGTTTTCTTGAGATGAGATTTTATAGCCGCCCTAATTTGAACAACACGCGCCGCAGCTTTGCTTGCCTGGGCCTAGCATCCACTTCCAGCCTGTTTCAGCTTGCAGCATTTTATTACGTCAGTAAGAGTTCTTACTCATTCAATGAGACCTAATAAAGAGCATCTTTATCCTCAAACGACTTGCTCCTGAAACAATTTAGCTAGTTTCCACAAAAACTAAATGGTTTGTAAACAAATAGACTTCTCTGACTGCCACCACTAATGCACATGTTACTACATCAGTTAAGTCAAAATGTTTTTCAAGTCACACAATAGACTGTTGCAGCTTATCTTAAAAGGCCTAACGAAATTCAGATATCTCGAAATTTTGCACGGGAAAACTCAGAAAAAACAGCCATCAGCTAGCAGTGTGCTTTAGCAGATAATGCCACAAATGGTGCTCTACACAAACAGGCAACCCTGTGCTAATGCATCGCAATGTGCCCCTTCATTACTTGCCGCGATTCAAAACCGCACTATTTCCACCTCCCATCTTTGAAAATGTGCTGCATGAGGACATAACCAGTTTCCCAGGGAATAAAACCAGAGACCAAGTCGGAGGACACGCGGAAAGAGGTGGGCACCTCTCATTACCCCAAACTTTCATTCCCCTACGGGTAGCGGCGCAAAGAAGGCAATGGTGGACACTGCTGTTGTTGCTTTCTCAACGTCACTCTCTGTGTGGGCCGTGTTTCTTGTGCTGCCATGCCATCCTAGCCACGAGTCCTTTTACTTAAGGGGGGACACTGGTCTTGAAAAGAAAATTTTATTAATTTAGTCATAGTTATGAAATTTTCAGGGCACATGTACTTTTGTGCGCTGATTCTAGATATGACATTTAATTTCATGTAAAACAATTCCTTGGGCACTTATGCACTTTTTATGCAAGTATTTTGCGGAGAGTTCTGAAGAAAATTTTCTGCAGGAAACTCGCTGAACTGTATGCCATTGGATTCTCTTGACACCAAGGAATACAATAAGGGTGAAATTATCATCCTGGTTCTCATAGAACTTGAGTTATAGGGTACTGAAGCTGCCACTTCACACACAGGAATACACACTTTCCTTCTCATTTCTGAAGCGACAACTTCAAAACTCTATAACTTAAGTTCTATGATAGGCAGGAAGACAATTTCACCCTTATTGTATTCCTTGGTGTCAAGAGAACTCAATGGCATACATTTCAGCGAATTTCCCGCAGCAAATTTTCTTCAAAACTCTCCGCAAAATACTAGCATAAAATGTGCATAAGTGCTCAAGGAATTGTTTTACATGAAATTAAAGGACATATTTAGAATCAGCACACAAAAATACACATTCCCTGAAGATTTCGTAACTGTGACTTCATTAATAAAAATTTTTTTTTTTCAAGACAAGTGTCCCCCCCTTAACTAAACACTCAGCTTCTGTACAAGGACTTTTGTTTCAAAGTACAGCTAAATAGAAGGTTTACATTTTCCCAATGCACAATGAACATACTAAAAATTTAGGCACTTTGCTAACCTCAGAACTTCGTTCACCTTGAAAATCTCCCTTTTCAAGAATTCCAAGTTAACAAAGCTTTACTGCAATTCCAAAGGACACTTCCTTTTCCTATCCTGCGAGAGGAAGATGAAGTAATGCTACGTGATACCACCTGGGTGCCCACTACTGCAGAACCTTTCTATTAGGATGATGACTGATCCAAAGAAGGTTCTTTTTCAAAAGAAGGTATACAACACTGCAATATTTTCATTAGGCTCTGCGTCTGGTGTTTCCCAGATGAACACACACAAAAAAGGCACAAACCTTAGGCTCGTCATAGGTTGGTGTTTCCAGGTCCATGTCCTGGTCATTTTCATCCCACGCCGGAGGGTCCCATTGAGTTTCCCTGGAAAAGCAAAGATTGCAAACAAGGCGCCAACCTGAGTGAGCATGTGCTTATAAATGGATAATGTGCACAGCAGGAAGAGAAATTCTGCAACCAAGATGCCAGTGGCACATAAAGAATGGTAATAAGCTATCATAGATTATGCATATTTCAATAACCAGCAGACGGAAAAACCCTTTTTGGTTAGGCTTTGGCATTGTTTGCTGTGATATGTGAATAGACACAAAGCTGCATCATCAGCATGAATATTTCCTTGCATGTGGCTTGACAAATTTTTGCAGAGTACAGTGGACCCTCTTTAAATGGAACCTCAAGGGACCAGAAAAATATGTTCCATTTATCAGCAGTTGCATTTACAGAGACAATGAGTAGAATGACACATTATGAGCACAAACTTGATAAAAAAGGAAGGCAAAAATTTTCAATTGTGTAGCCACTCTTCCACTTGCGAAATAGTAGAAGCAGCTACTTCCACCTGCAGAAAGTTCTGAACCATGCTGTCGGTGCATTTGCACTGCTGCTTCTGCCTGTACTAGAAAAAGGAAAGCCAGAGAAAAACCCAAAACAGAAACCAGATAACAATAACGTGTACCATGATGGCATTGAGCTTTCACTAGTACTGTAGTTGCCCGATTATTACATCCGTTTCCCTTTTTTTTTTATATATATGTGAAGGCCGGAGGGACGGGAAATAGTGCTGAGGCACTGTGTTTTCGCGGTTCCAGGCAGAGTCCAGTGCGTGGGACAATGCGACCGTGCCCCCCCTCCCGAATTACCATGCCAATTTGGGTGCGCAGCCCTTGCACGAGTATATACGGCACTTGAAAAATAAAGAAGCCTGAAAGAAAAACTAATGTGCCAATGGCTTCACAGAGGACTGCGGAGGAATGCAATCATGTTAATGGTCTCCATCTCCATGAATGGTCTCCATGCTGTAGCCTAGAATCGTTTCACAGGCATTTAAGTGTCAGTACACAGGCATTTTTGCATCCTGCCCTCCATCAGTAAGGCAACCCTGCACTGCCCATGAACATAACCTAAAATCACACATATAGCTGCAGTAACATCTACAGATACCCCCCCCCCCAAAGAGGGGCACGGAGGGAGGCCTTGCCCCTTATACAAAAAAAAAAAAAAAAAGCAAAAAAGCAAAAAAGTACAAGAGCATAGGTTCAAATGAGAGTCTGCCAGTGCCAGCTTACCTGGTCTGAGCGTGGTAGTAGTACACGTTGCCCTCTTCATCCTTTGCTGTCTTCCAGTGTGGAGGCAGACGGCCAGTCTTCTTGTTGGGGGCCCGTGCCTGCGGTGGGGGGCTGCCCATGTGCCCAGACGGTGCTTCCATGCTCTGCACTGGCACCACCGACTGCTGGGAAAAGGAGCAAAGGCAAAGATGCAGCCATTATGACACGACCCTCCACCACCACACAGTAGGGTCATTTCTTTAATCTACACCAGCTACACCAGTGTAGCGAAGCTTCATTGGAGGTATTGGACATTTGCTACACTGGTGTAGCTGGTGTAGATTAAAGAAATGGCCTTAGTGACTGCCCGGCTCTGTCTATAGACTCTTCATTGGAAGAAAAAAAAAAATACACTCGCTCACAAACACCACTATCAAAAAAAGCAGGAAAAAGTACAGAGAGAAGGGAAATCTCCCATATGCAAAGGTATAACAGCAGTGGTCAGGCAACTGGATAACGTCACATTAGAGAGAGAGGGAAAGAAAAAAAAAGACACAAAGAAAGAGATTGGTTTATGGTTTATGGAGAGTTAACGTCTCAAAGCGACTCAGGCTATGAGAGAAGCCATAGTAAGGGCTCTAGAAATTTCGACCACCTGGGGTTTTTTAACTTGCACTGACATTGCACAGTACATGGGCCTCTAGAATTTCGCCTCCATCGAAACTGAACCATCGCGGCCGGGATTGAACCCGCGTCTTTCGGGCCAGCAGCCAAGCGCCATAGCCACTGAGCCACCGTGGACAAAGAAAGAGAGATGAAGGCATTGAAAGTACGGCCTGAAGTGGAGGCGCCGAGATTGCAGCTGAGATTGAGAGGTTTCCTCTCTTGTAAAGCTATACTCAGAGTACCCAACTAAGGTGCCCACCATGTCATGTAACACTTTACTTGGGCCATTTGTGCCCTCGCGCAATTTGTGCCCTCGCGCAATTTGTGCCCTCGCGCAATTTGTGCCCTCGCGCAATTTGTGCCCTCGAGCAATTTGTGCACCCTTTATATTTAATCCGGATTTAGAGATTTATAGAAAAAAAACTTTTACTCTCATATTTTGCGCTCCCTGCTGTGCTGGGGAACTACATAATGTAGGTCTGGGGCAGGCAAGCTGAGGGGGATATGCGTCAACTTATATTTGGAGTCAACTGTTTTTTGCCCAGGAGGGTGCGCGAGTTGTCGGGTTGACTTACATGCGGCAATATACTGTATACAGTGCATGTTATGCCCTGTGTAGAGCTTTTTAGGAAGTGTTCGCAAAATCGCCAAGCAAATTGCACACCCCCCTTTTGAAGCCTCAATTTTAAGAAAAAAAAAGTGCACAAATAACGCAAATAAATGAGGCAAACCAAAGTGTGCTACATGACCACCGTCAAATCTCCGAAATGTTTAGAGATTTTTCTCGTTTCACATTATCACTGAACCTGTTCCTGAAGACATCACAATTAAATTAGCTTTGAAGAGCGTGTCCTAACATCCAGCATAGTCGAGACGGCTGAAAATGCAGCACTGGTAAAAGGAATGGACACAACTACTCTCATGTATCCCTTTTTGACTTCTCTGCAGACCAATTGTATAAGAGAACTAGCTAATGCTGATTTTATGTTAATGCTGCGCAATGAGGCACAACTGATTTTACTGGAGTTTCCTTGGTCTTATCCTTCCAAATTCTGTGTTGCTCATGTAGCAATACAGTTTCCTTAGTGTTGGGTCCAGATGCTTTCACATATTTATGTGGCTCAAGCCCATGGCTCACCGCTGTGTGAAGCAAAAGCTTCAGAGATGGCAAAGTAAAATGTCATGCAGGCCGCTTGAAAGCATGAAACATTGCAAAAGGGAAAAACAAATGGTGTGCTACAGTACAGCTAAATAAAATCAACACTCGAGAAATGCCGGCCCAGGCTGCATATGCATGCTTTGAGCAAATGCCCTTGAAAGCAGATGCTGAGCAAATATTCCATCGAGTACTTGCTTCTGTTCTCCCATGACAAAGCCTGCCAGCAAAAGCTGCAAATTCGCATAAGTCATCACATACATGCAGTATACAACATGCTGTGCTACTGTATACATTATATGCATCAGCCCAGGACAGTTCACTGCTTAAAATGCTTCTGATATCGAAAACATCATCTGACAAGCACTACCCAGGTTCCATTCAAAGAGGTTTTCCACACTGCAAGACAAACTTTAAATTTGGTCGAGGAATTTGTGGAATCTTAAAAAAAAAAAAATTTTCTGCCCAGGTTTAGAGATTCTCAAAACTTGAAACTTGCACCAAGAAGTCAGGAAAGGTGCCAGGCTGCATAAAAATACAGACAGAAACGGCCACAAAGGATCAACAACGGCTTCAATCTTACGGCATTTAATATACAAACCCATACGAGCGTCTGAGGAGCAAGAGGCTCACCTGTGGCTGTTCCCCAGGCATGGCCTGTGCGACGGGTGGCAGGAAGTAGACCTGGGGATGCATGCCCTGCACTGGGCCCGGAGGAGCAGGAGTGGGTCCGTAGCCAGGGCCATACCCAGGGGCCACCGGCTGCGCATTGGGCGGGTACACAGCACCTGCTGGTGCCCCAGCAGCGGGTGCCACCACCGCATAGGGCACAGGCACCGGGGCCTGCTGCAATGAGACACAGATGCAGGCAATGCTACACGGATCGCTCCCAGAAGCATTGCATTACAAAGAAACAAACAGTACGGCAATCAATCATCAAAGGGAAAGGTTGTTAGGACAATGTGGCGGTACATGGTCTAGTTCTGGGTGATGCCACGAGAGGGCGCTAGTGGGTCGCCAAGTCATCATCATCATCAGGTTGAGCAGCGGCAGGATGGAGGGAGACGAGTGCAATAAAGGTTGCTGGCGTGAGAGCCCGTGTGTTTTGGAGTTAGTGCGACTGCGTCATCGCCGAAGCGTGACAAGGTAATGTTCCTGCACTCCGGCATTGATGCACCATGTCCTAATCCCCCAGTGAACAAGGCTAGAAGAGTGATTTGGAAGTCTCGCATTTTTATGGAAGCAGCATTCTTTCTGCAGTGGCTGAACTCTGCCATCTTTGCCACCTGTGTGTACCAGTGCAATTGCAATTAGCAGTCACTGAGCACATGGTTCAAGGCAGAGATATAATTATTAAAAAGACCCTGCCTAATGACTTTAGTACCACAGCACAGGGGGCAACACAGATGAAGGAAAACAATGAGCTGCGCCACATACAGTGGCTGCTGTGAAACAACTTCCTCTGCCCTGTTATAACTATCGACACAGTTGTGGCTCACTTTTGTCATAAGTATTGTTACTTGCTTCTGGCTATCTCCATGTCCTGCAACTGCCACAAAATGTTATCTGATGAAGCAAAGACTTATGCAGCTCGAGTATCATTACAGTTATGCCCTAACGATGCTGCAGGCACAGTTTATGTACTCTCAAGGCCAAGTTGGCACAATGTACTTCGTAATAATTTTTATCTTTATGAAATTTCACTCTGCAACTCGGCCAAAATGTATCCCACGACAAATACAGGAAAACCGCAGAAGAAGAAATAACCACAAAGCAGGAGAACCTCCTTGCTTGCTCCATTACCTGTACAGGGGTGTAGGCAGGGGGAGCAGCTGCAGCAGCAACAGGTGGAGGCAGCTGAGTGGGGGATGGCAGCACCGGTGGGGTGCCTACAGCTGCTTCGTAACTGGAGGGCGGCACAACTTCCAAGCTGGTGCCCACAGGTTCCCTGACCTCAAGCTGCTGAGCAGGCGACAGAAGCTCCATGGCCTCTTCTGTGCTGTCCAGGGTTGGTGAGGAAACTGGGTCCGGATTTTGCGGCGTCACCTCTCCAGAGTCCGGAGACAGGGGTGGAGGCAGAGGAATCTGCATGGGGTCTGTCAGGTAGGCGGCCTCAGGCGGCACAACAGCAGGACTGGGTGGCTTGTTGGTCACACTGCTGATGGCCGCTGCCAGAGCCTGGTAGTCCTGCTCAGGGAGAAAGGGAAGAAAGAAGCAACTAAGCAAATGGCTAAATGGATGCTGAATGAAAGCTAAGGCATATTAGGGCACAGGACTACGAAGTGTACTCTCTGAAGATTTTAGGTACAGAATGAAGCCTGTCTCTCTTCTTCATTAACTCTGAACACATGTGTTTTACAGCTACAGCTGTTAAGGCACACTTTCTGGTTCTGCACTGCCGGCTAACACGAGAAACAAATGAAGAGCAAAGGGGAGTGGCGCTCTCTTTGTGCAGCAGCATTAACTAGTGCTTGCACTGTTTGCTGTGTGCCATGGTCTCAAATTATATTCATTACAGCACACACCGAACCTCGCGTTATGCAACAGGCATGGTAAATGGCAGTCATTTTTGTTGTTGTTGTTGTTTTTGAAAGCCGCTCTCCTCCTCTTTATTTCATAAATGCAAGGCCGATAAACATACCAATGCACCCCTCCTTTTATGCCCCTCTGTCTTCTATTGCTGTAGCTGAGAGGTTTAAAGAGTGAAACTTTTCAGCCAAAGCTAATATCTTAGGCACTTAATATAGCTCCACACAAAACTTGATCACCTGTACGTAAAAAAATCAGGTAATTCGAAATTGCTCTTACAATCAGCTGCCCAAATAGCAGGTGAGGAGAATGGAGGGGGAGGGGGGTACTGTAAAAACGAAATAAGGTCGGACCAGAATACCGTATAAACACATCTAAGGGCCACATTTTTTTTTTCCATATTTGAGGGCCGATTTTCGGAGTGCAAAAACTGTGCACCGAAAAATTGTACGACAAAAGTACCGAAAGACACCTTTACCTTGAAACAAATGGGACCCAACCGGCCCCACAGTGATGACACTATTTTTTTATTTGCTTTTAAATGCTGTTCACATGCATGCCACAAGGTCATGAAGTGCGCGAGCGCTGTTCTCAGCTTGTTCTCAAACTTTTCAGGCAGTTTCTGGCAGACGGAACTCTGCTGCTGTAAAGCAATGCCCTTTTGCTTCATAAACTGCTGCAACCATGATAACGAGCCTTTGAATTGTGCCCTCATGAGTGCAGAGCCGTGGGCAATCTCAACAGCTTTCATGCGGATACACTTGGAAGACACAGGCAGCAATCTTGCACGCAGCTCTCGGACGAATCCCGCTGCAGTCCGTCCATGAAATGATGTTTTGTACTAATTTCTGAACACCGTAATGCAATGCATCTGGCTCCGGCAGTACTGAATGCTTTTCTTTTCGATGCTCCAAATCCGCGCTTTGCCACCAGGCTGTCATGTGCTTCCGTATATTCTATAGCTTTTTTCTTGAAAGCTATGGTGAACTGCCGTCGCTTCTGCTCATTTTGAGAAAAAAGGCAAAAAGCAGAAAACCAAGGCAGCTTTGCAATACGTGCAAAAAAAAAAAAAGCAAAATGGCGTTGCTATGTCGCACTGCTGACGACGACGATGTGATGGAGGCTGCTGACTTGAGTTGCCCGTATTTGCAAGACCCCTGTAGTTTTTCGACCAATGACTGGCATATAAGATTGTGGTAGACTTTTTTGCTGAGCGTTTTCATTCTTTTTTTTTTAATTCGACCTACATTCCTGTTTCTAAATTAAGGGAGAGAGGTGCAATGCCTGCAGCTTACAATGTTGGGAGGAAGGCCCTGGTGCTGAGGATGGGGCTCTTCAGTAGGCGGAGGAGCCATCACTGCTTGTTGTGGAGGCACCATTGGCCCTGGCACCACCATGTGGGGTCCCACCTCTGCTGGGGGCGGCGGCATGCCGGGGGCCACCACTGGCTGGGGCCCACCCAGCATGGCATCTGAAAAATCAACAAGCACGAGAATAGGCAAACAATGGGCCATTAAAAAAACAATCATGATCAAGCATAGAAGTAACAGGCCACTCGACATGCATTCATACTTCAAATCAGAGGAACAACACAGGCGGGATGCAGAAAGAGAACAGGCATATCCAAGGGCTAGCTACGTTCATGACTGCAGCTCACCGGAGAAAGAACAACACCAGTTAGATATGGTTTGCTCTTGACAAACCAAAATAGAAGAACACAAACTGACAAAGCTCACTGATGAGTACTGTCCCTCCTTGTCTGTCCTTTCTCCTTCTCTACCTTCCTTTCAGAATTTCTGCAGGCTGCATGGTGGCAGACTCATCAGTAGTGAAAGAGAAAAATAACTCACCACTGCAGCATTGTTCTAGACACTGGGTACATATTTTTACGTGTGCGCATGAATAGACAGTTGCTGGTGAATGCTGTGTGCCATTGTCTCCCATTCAAGCCATACACCCATTAGCCCACATCAACATTCTGACGCTCTCCGCATGTCTTCTGCAGCAGTGTTTTGTTCCTGGTTCCTCACTGACACTAGTCGCTATGTGGTTCCAAATTGCTCACAAGGAGGTGGTAACGTCTGTGCTACTGTGAGCCCATGACTGGAGTATACTGCACTTTATTGTGATTTCATCCCTGTCCTCAATCATGGCTAGCTTTTGTTCACAAATGCACACACACACACAAACAAAAAACATGCAAGCAAGCAAGGAACCAAAAATTATGGATCATGACCAGAAATCAATGGCTGTCAACATATTTTGAACAGATGCATTCTGTCAATAATCCTAATATAGAAGATGAACAGAAGTGAACCATACTAAATATTAATATCACTCATTAAGAACAAAAAGTTAATCACACTAAACAAGAGAGCATGACCATAATAAACCTCATTCAAGAGACAAAAGCAGCAACAATTACCGTATATTGCCGTGCATAAGTCGATGTTTTTTTCTTTAAATGTCCTTCCAAAGTTGGGGGGTCGACTTATAATCGAAGTCGACGTATATGCGGAGTCTTAAAGTCGGCCTATATGCGGGGTCAAAAGTAATTTCAACCAAGCCGCGGATAATATCACGCCCCGTGCGCTCTTAATTCCATAATAGTTGCCAGACACGGTGTGAAAGTGGATTTGCTTAAAAAAACTTGAATTTAATTGAGATATGCACCAAAGGTTTGTTTTAATACGATAGCAACTAGTTATCGCCAAACCGTGGGCGTTCCACAGAAAAACGGCCAAAGCTGGGCGGGCTGGCAATATTTAATACAAATGGGCGGCTACAAATCCAATCCAATCTAAAATAGACCACACGTGACCAGTCACATGAGCCGAGAAGCATTTTCGCGTGCTGCTGTGCAACGTTGTTCTGTGCCTTTCGCCATTTCTGCACGTCGCACCACGTGCAGACGACGAGTCAGAGATGCCTCGTGAACGAATAAATGTTTCTTTATGACTCGGCCTTCTGAAAAACTTTTTGGGCGAGCTAGGACCGCAGGGTGCGGCAGTGTCAACCTAAATTCGGAGTCTAACTTTTTTTTTTGCCCAAAGAGGGTGGCGAGTTGGGGAGTCGACTTATAATCGGCAATATACGGTAACAGAAACAAGGCTTCTTCTTTTTATTTTTTTTTCCTCAACAATTGAAGAGTCTCCAAGCACTTGTAGCAAGAATAGTGATTATTCTCAGTTGATCTGCACACTGGTGCTGTCCAAATCTAAAGTGCCTGCACTGTGCTACTTGAGGCTTCGCAGGTCAAGTCTCTGGCCCAAGGTGCAAGATGAGCACAGCAAAGGAGGACTCACTGTGCTGCAGGACGTATTCCTGTGGGGCGGGTGGCTGGGGGGCTGGGACAGGTGCCCCTGTCTGGGGATCGTAGTAAGCCACTGCAGGCTGAGGAGTCGGGGTCCCATACATGGCCGCACCTGTGGCCGGGTCATAGACATACATGGCCTGCTGCTGCTGCTGCAGTGGCGGCGGTGGTTGCCCCGGAACCATAGGAGCACCCATTGGCGCAGTGGGACAACCACCTGCTGCACAGAAAAAAAAAAAAAAAAAAGGAATGTAAGGAGTGCTCCGCCTTAGTACAGTACAGGCATGGTGGGACAACAATACAACACAAAATAGAAGATGCTCATCACAAGTGCGAGCATGAGCAGGCGGCCAGGTAATGCATACCAACGAGGCACTGATGTACCACTAGCACCTGGGGGAGTGGACTACAAGCACTGTTATCTGCCAAGGAAGCGAAAAAAAACTCTTCTAGGCGATATGTACTTTCGGGGACAAATGTGGTATACTCCACACAGCAGGAGCCGGAGCAACGAAAAACTGCGTTGCAACGCCATCTACAGGTAGCATCTGGGATCGAGACAGCCAATGAGTGACCTTTATTATAAGCAGGCATGTCGCTAGGCTCGTTTCAATGTTTCGTGCTCTAGCTCGCCAAAATGCCGCAGTTTTCCATTCCTCCAGCTCCCACCGCGCGGAGTATACCACTTTTGTACCCGACAGTACATGACTGCATACTGTCTTGATAAAAAGAAACGAGAACACTACACTCCTTTGTTCGCCTTTCTTTTCATAACGCTCGTATTTGGAATACAAAGACACTACAGTCATTCATTATTGTATCGTGGATGACTCTAGCATCTTTTTGTTAACACATGGGTACAGGCACGATGAAAAGAAATGCAAACAGTGGAGCATGTAGGCTTTGTGCTGTTCGCATTTCTTTATATCACCTCTGTAAATCATAGCAAACTTCTAGCATTTTCTGAAAGTATGCCACCACACCTAGCAGCCACACAAGTATGCCACACCTTGCAGGCGAATTTATCATCCTTCATATCCCAAATGGGGTGGCTTTTTTTGTGTCCAACAGCAAGCAAAGCAAATAATATTGCTCAATATAGTGAGCTTGGTAGCAGGTACTCCACCATTCTAATGTAGACAGATTTTGGCACAACTAATAGCATCAATTTCTCTTCAGAATCTATAGCGTGCGATGCCCTGGTACTATTACCATGTCACAACTTCCAACCATTGTGATGCTACGTACGAAAATTTTGTACATTCCTGCAAAAAATTCAGCCGTTGCTGTTTTAGGATAAAAAACCGTCAAATTGGCTTTACTCAGGGCTGGATATATTTACGAAGAAACATATTTGTTCTGAGCAGAAATAACAAGCGGAGCCTCAAAAGGATTAACACAACATCCGAGCAAGACTGGAGCACTTGCTTTGCAATAAATTCACCGTTCGAGGCATAGAAAGTAGGTGGGGGCACTTGCTGTTGGTTTCTGGAAGCCGCTCGCCTTCAGTATGTCACCTACCCTAAAAGCCACTTGGAACACTACTGCTCTGGACAGCAGTGTGTCTGCTGCATCATATTCCTTCTTCATGAAGGGATGCAACATGCTGATATGCATGAGCAAAAGTGGCACGCAGGTATGAGATGTGCAGTGTGTGTTGTGGGGATGCACTCGTCCCCTGTGGTTCGCTTCCCCGCAATGCACCCTTCTTAGTTGTGTTACTTTAACTAACAGGGGAGGGCGCTCGCATCGCAGCGACACCAGCGCCACGGATGGTGTGTTTGCTGCTCGCGCGCGGGGGATAGACAGGTCTCTCTTGCTCGGGACCGGGGAAGCGCGTGGACATTCACGCGCATGGCTCCGCTCTTCGCCGGCGGGCGACCTCGTGTGGAAACATGTTCCCGTCAGCTCATCCCGTCCAGCCTCGGAGCTTCCCTCTAGCCCTAGCGTGGGTGAACGTTCGCTTGTAACCGTGCTGGTGAGTCGGACGTCCTCGATTCCTCAGCGTATTTTGTTGCTAGCTGGCGTTATTGTTGTTGTAGCAATAAATGCCTTGTTTGTGTCAGCCAGTGTGTCGTTCCTTTGTTCCCGCAGAGCAAGGCCCGCCGTGGTCGGCGTGCGCTCGGTAGCGTACGCGACCACGGGGTGGGGTCCAGCGGTGTTGAACTGGGTCAGCTGCGGTTAAACTGGGAGAATGGATTTATCTCCTCAATTAAGCCCTACAGTGCGCATGGTAAGCAGCAAACTGGAGCTCACCCTGCACAGGCACCATTCCAGGCGGGCCCAGAAAGCCCTGTGGAGGGGGGGGCACCACAATGCTCTGCTGCACGGGAGCCGGAGGCACCATGAACTGCCGCCTCAGGGCCTCCTCCTGGTCCCTCTGCTGCACTTCGAGCGCAAACAGCTGTCGACGCTCTTCTTTGGTCATCCTGGGCGGAGTGGGCAGCAGCGTTCTGCAAAGGGCAACGCCCTCCCTGTTAGATCCAACTTGGGAAGGCCCACTGCAATGCATTTGGCAAGCAACGCAATTAGCAAGGCGCCCCTTTCCAGACTTGGACCACAACAAGGCTGGGATGATATTGGGGCCAACAGCTCAGATGTTGACAAAGCTTCCGACATATGTTTCAGCACTGAGAAAAGTGTCCCAACACTTGAATTTGGCTGCAGCAGCCACAAGTGTATACATGAAACAGAAAAAAAAAAATTTCCTTTCTATCCTTCCTTCAGTCGCAACAACAACAAGAACAACCTCCAATGCACGTAACTATAGTCGACATAGCCAAATTCTGTCGAGCAACAGCATCGGTAATCACTTTTTGGAGATTCTTAAATCTGACACGGCTATTAGTGTCCAATTGCAAGCATTTATGACACTAACAGTTAAAGAGTTAAAAAAAGTGCAGAACACATTCAATGCATTGAAATGCTAGGTATAGACAAATAAACTATATCAACCTTTATTAAAATGAGCTCTTGCTGAAAATGGACCATTAATGATGCGCACTTCTAATTTCTGTGCATTTAGTGCGATTCAGATACAAGACGGCATGATACATTTCAACACCACTATGGCAGCATGTTGTGAGCACCACCCTAGCACTAGCGAACAACTGCAGTCAAATGCCACCAGTACGCAGCTACAAGCCAGGCAATGGAGGCCAAAAGTGCAACTCACTTTCTAGGCTTGGAGTCACTGCCATTGCCAGAGCGCCGGTGGTCTGACGATCGATGGTAGGACTTCCTGTCATCTCTCCGCTCCGGCGAAGCAGAATACCGCCTCCGATCGGACGACCGTTCATGGTCTGCAGAAAGCATCAGCAATGGATGAGCTGAGCTAATGACATTTGCAGCATTCCACCGCAGAGTTAAATGCAGCGAGGCATACTGTTTGTACAACTAACGTCCAAGGCCAGTTTTATCCACTGCTTAGTGACAATCCACTGATGGCTTAGGTATCCCATACTATTCATCGTAGAAAAAAAGTTATATTGGAACCACTGTAAAAACCAAATGCTTGAAATGCCTGCAATATGTACAAGAGGTTATCCACACTCCATCCGCTTGTACAACACGAACAGACAACTGGGTTGCGAGGTATCGTTGCAACAGATTTGTTCCCACCTCCATCAGCCCTCTAAAATTTTTCGGCTGAAATTATGCGCAAAGCCACCACAGCTATGCCAAGCAGCACCAAACAGCCCATCGAGACCACTGCATGCACCACTAAACACCAATCTGACAAGAGGCTCAAGCTCCACATGTGCAAAGGCAAACGGCAGCTGGGTCTATCAAAACAATGATCAGTGATACCACTGCCCTCAAAGATATCAGCAGGCTGCAAAAACACACTGACAGGAGCAACTACACGTGCAGAACCTGAAATCCTCACCCCTGTCCCTGCGATCTCGGCTGCTGGATGATGGAGGGCTGCGCCGTCGAGATCCAGAGTCCCTGCTACTGAAAGATGATTCTCGGCTCTTCTGCTGACGATTGCGCTCTCGTTCTCGCCTGTCTGCCTCCCGCTCGTCTTCACGACGTTTCTGCTGCTCCAAGCGAGGGATCCGGAAGACTTCCTGCACACAATGTAGAGCTGGCACAGTCAGAAGGACAGTCTCGGGGAAGGAAAAAAAAAAGAAAAAAACGCCTGTGATGAAAAGCTGAGTTGCTTGAAGCACTTTGCAAGCTCCAGTGCTTGAATTTCCTCACACAGACTATGTCAGCTATATTAACAAATGCCAGCTTAAAACACAGTCATGATTTAAATACTATGGTAACAGTGAATCTCCCCACCCTCCTCTTATTACATAGAGATGGCGCCACGACAACTATGTCCTAATCAGAGGATAATATTAGCTGGCGAATATATGCCTGGTTTCCCTCCGAGTGCAAGTGCATTTTTGTCTCATTTCCTGCCAGAACGTGGCATCTGATCAAGGTGTAAGCCATGTTGATTGAGGTTTATGCGAAACTGAATAGAGCCAAGTAGTGGCACAGATTAAAAATGTTGCGTCACACTAATGGAAAATGGCTTATCCCAGCTACGCAGTTCAAGCTACTGCTGCTTTCTAAAATTTCTTGAGGTGCTTTTCACACTGAAATGTTCAGCCCTGCCAGAGTGGCTGCATACGCGAATACATTAAACTGCTTTGGCAATAAAAGCCACTTAAAGGATTATTTCAGCACAAAACAAGGTATTTAAAATTCAAGACACTACAGATATTACAAATATATATTACCAAACAAGACAAATTTTTACTGAGGGACAAGTACAAATTATTTACGTCTGGATAATCACGAGTTAACCGTGAAGACTTTTCTGTCTTCACAGTCAACAGGCGGCCCACAGGCATGCATGCCTGACATCAGGTAGTTGATTCACCAACCTTCAGTGAGCTCCAAGAGTCCAAGAGTGTGGATGCGAGGTCAGAGAGATCCTTGGCCATTTTACCGCCGCTCTCTTCCTTGGGGCCATCGCTGGGCGTCGAGTCCCCGTTCTCAACCAGGTTTGTAGAGTCCGGGGAACAGACCACAGACCCAGTCAATGAGCGCTGACCAGGCGCCGACGCTGGCGTTTGGCTACTGAACAAAAACAGAAAAAAAAAATAAAGAAAAACATGTACGCTTGATGCTGTGTCAAGCAGCATGTTTCCAGAGCTGTTAACTCTTTCCTTACCACGCCACTGTGCTTCGGTCACCGGTGATCGAAAAATTCGAAGCGCTACGGCAGCGCGACCGCGGCCGCTACGGACTTGCTGAGTCATTCGGTTTGTTGTTCACACATTAAACTTCAACTTCCTGTTTAGTTTATATTTTTGCCAAAAAGCGGCAATTTTTGAGACGCGCTTGAAGTTGGGTGTGCGGCGTCGGGCGCTCCGAACAAGCCGTCATCATCGGGAATGGCGCTCGCTCGAAAAAACCCCGTTCCACTCAATTCCGCTGCGTTTGCACCACATATTTTTGATGTATCGATTAGCACGGACCCTGACGACGATGCTGTATAGTCAGGTATTGTTTCGAAGCCCAAACTGGGGCAACGAGAGCCCAGAACGCTCGCCTGTGCGTTCAGATTCCTCGTTCCGGTCTGTTTGTGTGAACCGAAGCTCCTCATTGTAGCCGTTACGGTGATGTGGCGCCATCTAAGTTGTTCTCCAGAGACTACAGTTTCGGTTTCTGCGTAGAGAGCAATTTTCCCACGACGCGCGAATTTTTGAAACGCCCTTGAAGCGGAGGGTACGGCGCGGACGCTCCGTGCATGGCGTCGGGCGCGCAGACGGCGCGCGCTCGGAAAAACCTTGCTGCGCGCAATTCTACTGCGTTGACTGCAATTATTATCTATGCTACGAGTAGTAGAGTCTCTGGTGACGATGTTGCATTGTCGGATTTTGGTTCAGACGCTGTAACTGCGCAAACCGATCCCGGAACGTTGGCCTGATAGTATCGCTTTCTTTTTCCTGTCCGCTTGTGCGGGCGCATCTGGTTTGTTGTTCAGACGGTTAGTTCCATTTTCGGCCTAGTTCGTAATTTCCCCGCCAGTCGTGCATTTTTGAAGTGCCCTTGGAGCATAGGCTTATTGAGACATAATACGGGGTGAGGATGGCGTCGCGTCGAGGTCGGGCGCTTCGCGCCCTCGGAAGAGTCCCGCTGCACGTGATTCTCCAGCCTCTGCAGCTGATTTTCAAGATCCTCCGAGCAGCAGTGCCTCGGACGAAGATGTTGTAACGTCGGATTTCGATTCTGCAGCTACATCGCAGCTATACTTATCGCATACTATATATCGCAATATCACACCTATAGTTGTTGTGTTTTATATTTTTTTTTTAATTTTTGACGTAAATTAAATAAGTTTTGATTTGTATTTTTTTAACCACGCTTACCAAGCTTTCGTTTGGCGCATAACATTACACTTCCAATTTTTTTTTTGTTGGACTGCAAAAATCATATAAAGGGCACTCTCAAACGCGCCTTTTCAAGAGGCATGAAGAAAAAAAATTCTAGCTCGAAAACTATTCAAGTTATAATTTTCAAACTTTAATGCCATGTTTTAGAAAGAATTTGAATTGTTTTGTAGTTTCTAGAATTTTTTTAGTACAAGTGTTTGGAAAGTTATTCTCATATAAACACAAAACTTTTCTTCTTTTTTACTTTTTGTTGTGTTTACTGATTTTTTTTCACAGCATTTCAAGCAGAATATGTGTTCAAATAAATTTCATTATAAAGCGCATTCTATCTGAATTATTTTTATGCATTTTATATAATTTTATCTATCACACCTTTTCTAAAAAAAAATTTTGTCTGAGACATGTGAAAAATGGTCGTTTTTCCCGTGGTAAGGAAAGAGTTAAGATCATGAACACACTGGCTTGGCATCAAAGAGATGACAGACGATTAAATAAACCACAGAAATAGATACAAATGTACATTTTATGCCACAGATCACTACCCGATGTTTCCCTTCATATCGTGCCATTACTGCCACTCACTTTTCTCATAGCAATGTGCATAATTTTCTTTACCTCTTTCAACATACAGTACTATGTACCACGCCACAGATAGGCATCAGCTATTCTAGATGCATGACGGCACTGATGGGCTAACGACTGTCATCAACACTTCAGTTTTTGAACTCTGAGAAAAAAAAGGTTTCATTTCAAGCTCAGCTGACAGCAAATAGTTCAGCTTATACTTACAACAAACCTTACTTACACTGACCAACCATTCTTAGGCACTCCGAGAAATGACAGATTCCACAAGCCTCCAAATGTGTTAATTACAAACAGATAACTGGCTGCCTGTGGCTGAGACCTTCCTCTGTGAGGCCCTGAGGGAATTTGCCAGAAACTTTCCTGCCTCTGCCAACAGCCATTTCAAGGGTGCTCAAATAGCCTCACTCCTACTGATTAAAAGTGTAATAAGTGCTTTTCAAGCGCATGGCAGTGTTGTAGTGAAACACCAAGGGCATGATAAGAGGATAAAATGACTTAGTTCCAAGGCAAACGCACCTGTCGCCTAAAGTAAGCGCAATTTGCCATACCACTTTTGCCTATGGGCATCTAAGAGAGAAAGCTTGTCATTTCCATATAAGGAAGTGACACACACATCTTAAGTTTTCGCTAACTATGAGCTTCCATGGTAGAGCAAGAAAGAGTGGTTTAGTTGGTTTATGGGGTTTAACGTCCCAAAGCGACTAAGGCTATGAGAGACGCCGTAGCGGAGGGCTCCGGAAATTTCGACCACCTGGGGTTCTTTAACGTGCACTGACATCGCACAGTACACGGGCCTCTAGAATTTCTCCTCCAAAGAAATTCCACCGCCGCGGCCGGGATCGAACCCGCGTCTTTCGGGCCAGCAGCCGAGCACCATAGCCACTGAGCCACCGCGGTGGCGGTAGAGCAAGAAAGAGTGGTCTGTCACAAAGCGAGCTGCTCCAAAACGAATAAAAGAAACATGGCACAACTTTAGAAAGAACATATAGGTGGAGTTCCCTGCATGTCTTAAGAAACAGCATGCAGCAAGATCCAACTGCAAATGCGTACACTTACCCCGAGCTGTCGGAGCCATCGCTGTCGGCCTCCTCACCGGCCACCTTGGGCTGCTTCTCCGATGGGGGTGGGGTGTCAGACTCTGCGGCGGCCGCTGCAGCCCGACCAGAGCTGCCCTGCTCGGCCAGCTGAGAGGCCCAGCGGTGCACTACCGACATCACCTTGCTGTCCTTCACCATCGTCTTGTTGGGGATGGGCAGCTGGCGCAGCACCGTCAGGATCTGCCACAGAGACCACCACCACCGCTCAAGGGCCACACCAAGACGCACAACTGGCGGACACGTCCGACTGTATGACGGTACTAGCTGATTACCTCCGACTTCAGGGCAAGCTCGTTGTCGGGAATGTCTGCCATCCAACTCCACAGAAGAGAGAGGCCATGGTAATCCAGGAACAAGCGAAGGCAGGCTGTCTCCGTTGTGTTCTGTGCAAAGAGGTGTACGTTCCTCAGAAGAAGCAAATGGCAGCACTGCAATTTCAACCTGCTTCACAGAATAGATCGCACAGGCAATTTAGTGGTGTATATGTACGCATGTTGAAACCCTGGATAGCCTGCATAAGCCTACGGCGTTTCGGGACGCCGTCGACGGGACTTGGCTGTGCTTTTTCCTGCTGCTGCTGCCAAGTTCTTGGGGCGGCTGACTGGAGTCGTCCATCGGCATCTTCCTGTGTTCCTCTCCGCTCCTTACTACCTGGCTCTCTTCCGTCACTTCCTTCGACGCAATGCCAGCGACACATTGCAGTTCATCAACCCGTGTCCTTGCAGCCAGCAAGGCATTCCTGCTTCACCTGGGACGCTCCATATCCAGTGAACTCTTTCCTTTAATCTGTAGTGTTGTACGCCTGTTGAGTGTGTGTTCTTCTTGGAGTTTTTGTTTCTTATTGGCTCTTTTCCTTTAAATTATAAATACGGCTTCGTTTTGTTTTGTCTGATCTGTTTGTTTTCTTGTTCAAGCCTGCAGGCGACAGCATTCCCCTTCGGACAATAAGTCACAAGCGATTCATAATTTTCTATATCAACATTCTAAGAGAAAAAATTCGTAATAGGAAAGGGCATTTTAAAAGTAAGAGCTAAATGCTCCGGCACCGCTTAAATGCAACATACATGTTGATGGCGGAGGAAGCAAAAAACTACACACCCTGATGATGTTGAGGAGTCGTCGCCGAGTGTCGTTGTCCTCTCCTCGAACCATGAGTCGGGCAAGAAGGAGCGTATGTTCTCGGTTCTTCAATCCACCACTTAATTTTTCAATCTCTTCTTCCATCTGATAATGGGAAAAAAAAAGAAGAAAGAAGCATTTAGAGAAGACCTTCCGTAAAGAAGAACAAAAGGCAAAGGCACAAACAACAGAAGCAGCAGCTTGACTTTTTTTTTTCTGCATAAAAGGAGAATATTGCGATCTATTGCTGCAGTCATCCTTAATGTAGATGGCTGGTTGTCCAGCCGTCCACCTAATGATTTGCCTGACCACTCAATTGGAAGAAAAGCTACAATTGCAATAAGTTGCAATAAAATTTGCACACACTGCAAAGCAGAGCTAGTCTGCCAGTTTAAACCAGAGCCTCCAGCAGAGATCTAGCATTTATAATGCATCGTATTTGCTAAAATACAATTCTATCATGATTATAACACAAGGGGGCACTTGCATCCAGAAAAGAAAAGAAAAAGGCGCTTACATCAATGCACGCGCCCGAACTGTTCAAGGCAATCATATCTGTGGACTCAACAAAACAGAGATGGTACGCAAAAGCATGCAAGCAACAAGTACCTGCGATTAGATAATTCAGCGGATAGTCATCGTCGCCGCTAAGTTCCTCATTACCAACCAGCCACAGTGACTCAGTGGTTACAGCATTGGGATCCCAAGCATTCCGATGGAGATGAAATGCAAATAGCACCTCTGTGCCAAGCAATGTCAGTACATGAGAGAAGCCAACAGCCACAGAAACCAAGGGACACGAGGGAGTTTTAATTAATTTATTTATTTTGTGCTGTTGTTCGATTAAGAATATTACTGAATATGTTACCGCTTAAAGCTAATTGATTAGAAAAGCAGAAGAAAAAACAACCACATGCCGCCGGTGGGATCCGAACCCACGACCTCCGAATTACGCATCCGGTGCTCTACCACTGAGCTATGAAGATGGCTGTCAAACCTTCTGCTTTCGGGGGTATTTACGTTTACAAGTAACCTAACCTTGGGAGTGTTCACCAGCGCCACCCACGTTCTTAAGCGGCGGACGTAGCATGTCCACATGTTAGAGAAGCCTTGGAGGTCGAAGTTAATATGGAGCCCACCATTAAAGCGACCCTTTCTCTACTCCTCCTTTTGCTCCTCCTTCATCTCTTCCCTTAGAGCACAGTTGAGGTGTCACCAGGAGTGAGTCAGTTACTGCACTTTCTTTCCTCATAACCAATTATTAGCTTCATTAGCAATTATTATTGTGTATGAACAGACACTGCCCACTGAGCTCTCACTGTTATATGAGAGGCAACAGTTCAGAAACGCCCACGACAAAATAAGGTGCGGCTCGCAGCCTCCCATGTAGTGCCAGCCGCCATCTCTGCCACAAGGCTGCTATGTGGTGTTTTGCTCTGCCAAACCCAGTGCCTGTTTGCCTTTTATTTTTGCTTCCCAACTCCATGCAGCTTTTGCCACCTTCCTTTTCTCAGTGGCCCTTCTTTCCACATCCATAGCCACCCTTCTTTTTCTCATGCATACAGTGCGCTTTGATGCTGCGAAACTCAATGGAAAGTTTAGTTTCATGAAATTCAATGCCCCAAAGCGACTCAGGCTATAAGGGACTATAAGAGACAGGCTATAAGGTCATAAGGCTTGCGATGGAGGCAGCTACTGCTACCTTGAAAAGGAGCAAAAAAATAAAAAAAATTTCCTGGTTTCAAATATATGGTAATGCAAAGTGCCTTCTGAACCAGATGATTTCAGAGAAATAAAAAAAAGGTATTATGTTCATGCAAATATGGTACAAGCTAGATCATTTTTCAAAAACCAATTCTGCAAATACCGATTACAAATACCAGTGCCAGCAGACACTAGCTCACAAAAGAAAAAGGTGAGGGGGGTGTCAAGTTCTAAACAGTAGCTCCAAGGGATTTCCAAAGCTACCACATACTAATGAAACTTATGCTGTACGTTTCTCTCATTCCTTATCACTTCCACCAAGTTTGGCAGCCATGCAACAATTTGTTCTGGCAACACTCCTTTTTAAAGTTAGCAGTTTCTGTGGCCTCAACTCAGGCGATTTTTACCGCCAGCCCTGCATTTTCAACGCTACAAACATTCCTCACACGTTAATACCTGCTTCCTGCTTCACTAATAAAATGTTGAGGCTTGTCATAGGTCGTCTCAGGTGTTTTATGAAGGGACTTCAGCCATTCAATGTGCATATGAATGCTTTTCTAGCAATGTTTGCGATGTCATCGCTGGATTATGTGAAGCATCGACTCTGGCCACACACAGAGTCTCAGTTTCAGTTGGCTGTTTTTGTTGTTTTAAAATGGATCCACTCGGCATGTTGAAAAACAGTTTGTTGTGGCAAAGGGACGCGACTCTGAGGAATGTGATGCGACTATCAACCCAAATTGTCTGAAAAACCCCCAAAGCTACCCTTTAAAGAGGCTCTGAAAGGGGCTCTCAATGAAGCTGCTGTATACTTGGGATGTTCAAAGGATGGCACTTCCCAAACATCCTCCAGCAAGAACTTCTTGAGTGCATTTGTTAGGAGCTATTTAATAGGACACCAAGGGTAAATTAAAGCTGCCTTTTGTTGATAGCTTATCGCATTCCTTTCACATAAAGGTTACTTTCATTTAAAACAGAGCTTTTATAAGCAGTCTTCCAAAAAGGCTATGCTGACATCAAGACCTTTTTCTCGCAGGCTTCCAAACAGAGTCCTTTTCGGTTCCAACATCATGAGTTTGAATTAGGTGAAGGGAAAAAATAATTTTTAATTTCTAAACCCAATTTTCTCACCAATAACACTTCTTTTGCTTCCGAAAAAACATAAATATAGCCGGAAAGAACCATAAAAAAGTTACTAACAAAAATTGGATGAAGCTGTGAAGGTGTGGAAACTCAAATGGATGTTACGCTATGCCATAACTGTCAAGTAACTGTGTTCACTACGAAAGCCAACAATCACCCCTTCCTACTTTCTAATCAATTATCTTTAAAATAATTGGCTCCATTAATCTGCCATTGATGAAAACCAAAAAATTAAAAATAAATAATAATAATAAAAAATCCAATACGCTCCTTGGTTTCGGTGACATCATGTATGGCATAGTGTCCCTCTTTTCCCTTCCTTTGTCTGCTCAACAGTAAATGTGTGGTGGCTTATTTTGAGCCCATCACTTCTGCCACTGTGCCATCACTTGCACTCACAGATCATGGTTTCCAGCATCGGGGTATACATAAAAATGGGCGCACCCAATTAAAGAAAAATTAAGGGTAAAAAATCCTCCGCAGCATTGATAACAAAACAGTTCCAAAATCGAGCATCCTGAACACTAGATTTTCACTAAATCTTGAGTAGCGCCAAAAAAAAAAAAAATTGGATCCTCAATATTCGGCTGTCGGCCCCATAAAATATCAGCCCTACCGCATTATGCCTTTACTGAAAGTTGCGAACATCAGAATTTCTAAGGATAATACTAATAATAAAGGTCAAGAATGTATTCCATTTTTCCAATTATTGTCAACATACACAAAAGAATGAGAATTGCACCAGCCTCAGCTACCCAATCCCTTCAAATTTCCTAACTTTATTATATTACTATTTGAAAATCCGCCACTCCGTTCCAAATTCTGCTTCCCTTGGTGTGCATTCCATTTCCCAAACAGATTATCTGTCCTACCCATTACATGTACACTCTCTGTTAAAAAAAAAAAGAAAAACCAATGCCTTGAAGAAGGCATTACTAAAATTTTAGATTGAGGGATTTAACACTTTGATGTAACATGCAGGTATGAGGGACGCTGTAGTGGAGGGCTCCGGATTAATGCAGACCACGTGGGGCTTTTTACGTGCACTGACATCAAAAAGCACAAAGAGCCCTTTCACGCTTTGCCTCCATTTAAAATGTGGCTGCTGCATTACATCTGCCTCTAAGGCAACTAGATTTAAAAAAAAAATTTCACATTGCCATAGATATAACAAGCGGTTAACCTTAATTTTGAGCAGCCAATTTTGAGCAGTCGATTTTGAGCAGCCGATTTTGAGCAGCCGATTTTGAGCAGTCTATATTGAGGAGCCTATATTGAGGAGCCTATATTGAGGAGCCGATTTTGAGCAGCCATTTTGAGCAGCCATTTTGAGCAGCCTATTTTGAGCAGCCTATTTTGAGGAGCCGATTATTGAGGAGCCGATTTTGAGCAGCCATTTTGAGCAGCCTATTTTGAGCAGCCTATTTTGAGCAGCCTATTTTGAGCAGCCTATTTTGAGCAGCCATTTTGAGCAGCCTATTTTGAGCAGCCATTTTGAGCAACCTATTTTGAGGAGCCGACTATGAGGAGCCGATTTTTGAGGAGCCGATTTTGAGGAGCCTATTTTGAGGAGCCTATTTTGAGGAGCCTATTTTGAGGAGCCTATTTTGAGGAGCCGATTTTGAGGAGCCGATTTTGAGGAGCTGAATTTGAGGAGCCGTGCCGATTTTGAGGAGCTGAATTTGAGCAGCCGATTTTGAGGAGCCGCTTTTGGGGAGCCGATTTGGAGCAGCAAGTTTCGAGCAGCCAGTTTCGAGGAGCCAATTCTGAGCAGCTAATTCTGACAGCAGATTTTGGGGAGACGATTTAGCGCAGCCAATTTTGAGGAGCCAATTCTGAGCAGCCAATTTTGAGGAGCCGAATTTGAGCAGCCGATTTTGAGGAGCCGCTTTTGGGGAGCCAATTTGGAGCAGCCCATTTCGAGAAGCCAATTCTGACAGCAGATTTTGGGGAGACGATTTAGCGCAGCCAATTTTGAGGAGCCAATTTTAAGGAGCCAATTCTGAGGGGCCAATTCTGAGCAGCCGATTTTGAGGAGATGATTGTGCGCAGCCAGTTTTGAGAAGCCGATTTTGAGGAGCCAATTCTGAGCAGCCGATTTTAAGCAGCCAATTTTGAGGCACCGATTTTGAGCGGCCAATTTTAGGAGCCAATTTTGAGCAGCCGATTTTGAGGAGCTGATTCTGAGGAGCCAATTTTGAGGAGGCGATTATTTTAAGCAGCCAACTTTAAGGAACCAATTCTGAGGAGACGATTATACGCAGCCAATTTTAAGGAGCCAATTCTGAGTAGCCGATTTTAAGCAGCCAATTTTGAGCGGCCAATTTTGCGCAGCCAATTTTGAGGAGCCGATTCTGAGGAGCTGATTTGGAGCAGCCAATTTTGAGGAGGCGATTATTTTAAGCAGCCAACTTTAAGGAACCAATTCTGAGGAGACGATTCTACGCAGCCAATTTTAAGGAGCCAATTCTAAGCAGCCGATTTTGAGGAGCCGATTTTAAGCAGCCAACTTTAAGGAGCCAATTTTGAGCAGCCAATTAAGCGGCAATTTTAAGGAGCCAATTCTCAGCAGCTGATTTTGAGAAGACGATTCTGCGCAGCCGATTTTGAGGAGCAGACTTTGTGGAGCCGATTTTAAGCAGAGTTAAGCTTGCTTGTGAGCGACTACAGGAATTTTTTTTTTTTGAACTGGGCAGTAGCGGGTCCAACCCTCATCAATAACCAGAAGGAGACATAAGACACTCCAGACATAAGGGTGCTGTCACACTGAGTTATTTTCCCAGCGTATGCACCTCAAAGAAGTAATCTAGGAACTACAGTAAATGTTTGATGCACTTTTCTGTTAGCCTAACTGTAAAGTATGGCTCCATAAAGCAACACAAAATGCAGCCAATGTATTCTAAATCAACAAGGAAAGTAATAAGCAGAAGTATTTCTACATTAATATAATACCTAAATTTCCATATTCTACCTGGATCCTCTGCATTCACTACACCCCCCTATCCAATCCTCATTTTATTATCTGCGGCTACAATGACAAAACGCACCAGAAATAAACGCCAGACACAGTAATTTACAATAAAACAGATGCACCAACACAAACATAAGCCCCCACAACTCTGCAGCTGCACTGTGATCAAATGTGCAGGCCAACACCTGCAGGCTATGGTTGCAGTTGATCACAATGCAGCAATCTATTGCTTTTTCAAATGGTCACAGTGGCAACTGGCAATATAATTTCAATCAAAACGAGCAAAACCATTTGGCATTTCACAGCATGTTGGAAAGTGACTGGCCGGCTGGTCTCTCCTGGAGGTATTTCAGATGTTGTCTGATTGTTTGCGTTGTGCCACAAAGGAGGAGGACGACGAAGAGAAAACCTGGAAGGTAGTGTTGCGCAGGTGTGTTCCACGGGTGGAGTTTTCTCAAAGAGGGCAGCAGCCCATGTCATGCATCCATTCTGAGTTGCTTCATGTCGGCTTCCCTGCAGCCATTGACGAAAAAGTGTGCCGGTGTCTAGGGCGCATCTGGCTCCCGAAACGTGCGGACGTGTGTATATGTGTCGTGGCTCAAGAGGTAATGGAGCGAGTCTTCTATTTACCTCGGCCGAGAGTGCCAATAGCGAAGCTCAAGAGGTCACATATCCATTCGTGATGGCCCGGGCAGTTTATTGGCCAGACAGCCGGACGCTGCAAGAGAAGCGCCGAGTTAGGGTGGGCCCTCGGGACATGGCTTCTGCTGTCTTGGCTACCCTTAATGGTATTGGACAACAAGATACTTGCCAAAGAGTTCGCAATACTAGCCTACAACGATCTGCAGTGCACACACAATGACCGAAGTGGCACAAGCATTGTGTGCACCCTGGTGTGACTTCTCACAACGCCTTTGTTAAACTATCTGCAAAAATCATTGTAGGCTCTTTTATTCCAGCGGATGTGTGCAGTGTGCACATTCATCCAATATAATAAGTGTGTAGTCGGCCTATGATAACGGTTGCCATTATAATGGCTTACTGTTATCATTTTAATGTGGGTGTCGCCATCTACTACGGTCATACTAAATGGACTTGTATAGACAGCAATGACGAGCCAGCAAGCACTTCCAACATGCTATCAAAAGCAACTACGCAAACTGGAAGAGTAGACGAATAATGGCTATGCTTACTAAGTGAAGCAACTAAAGAAAGCTCCTGTGGAAAGCCACAACATGACCAAGTGAGAAAACAAAAGGACGCCATTCATCACCCAGCATTTTTAAGAAATGACAAAGATTTGTCAGTTGAAGCATAGAAAATAGCGAGTACAGTTCATTGCTTAATCCAACTAGGATCAGGTACTCAAAAGCTCACAAGCTTTCTGTGCATGTAAGAACTTATTTGCTCCCTTAAATTAACGAATTGCAGGAACTGTTTAAATGCAGAACTTAAAGCTAAGAATGAATTCTAACCTCCATTCTCCCTCCCCTAATCAGAAAGAAAAGCAACTGTCACAAAAAGACCATAACATTTTTAAACATGCTGCAATTTTTTTTTGCTTACAAAGTGGTTTGTACTTGGCACTACACATAATCACATGCTAAGTTAAACAGCATGTAAACAAAGGTTATGGTCCCAGTGACACTTAACTCTGTGAAAACAGCACGAGCACTCATACTGTGTGCCTTGCTTGTCCCTGCTTTGTCGCGTTAAGCCTCCCTTTAAAATCATGCCTTATCAACTAGCCCAAACTTCTGCTTTGCTCTACTTCCCTTGGCTCTTTGAGCGCCAGCTCTCACATTTATACATGGTGCTACAAAGTGCACGCATCTGGTAACGTCAACATCAGGCTCCAGAGAATTTGCCTTTTTCAAACAGCCGCTCTGCATATGCAAGCCTCTCCTTTCTCCCAAGCTCCACTGGTTGAAAACAAGCCGCCAGCTTCTACTACTGCACATGCACAGTTTGTTAGCAACAGGCGCAAGCGACAGATGGAGGCAACTACAAGCACACCTTTGCCCCTTCACAGGTGCAGTTGACACCCCATGGAACCAGATTGTGCCTGCTACCAAGTTTTATGGGTAGCAGACGAATTTTCATGCACTCCGCCAAAGAAAGCCCACCTTGCAAAAAAGGCGGATTGGTAGGGTTGAAGATCACAAAAATTGTAATTTCAGGAGCCGGTGACTGCAATGCAGTCATTTTACCATGTGCAAAATCGCTATATGTCCGAGTAACCCATCCAAATGTCACAGAAGTGTGGGAATGTATTGGCCGTGCACCTACTGGTTAACAACCAGCTGCATGCAGTTGAATTAGGTTAGAAAGAGGAAACCGATACTACATGGCAGGTAAGTTGTTGTCTAAGGCTCTTCGATGCTACAATGCATAACCAGCAACCAAACACATTACTGGCAAGAACAAAACTTTTACATCCCTAATACTTTAACAAATACAAGCTACTATACTGTCCTCTAAATGTTAAGCGCACTACAAGCATCTATATTTGCATGCATAAAACTTAATATTATGCTATATCACATGGGGTTTCTCATCCCAAATTTGGATATGGGCAATGAGATGCGCCGTTAATGGAGGGCTCTGGATAAATTTAGACCACCTGGAATTCTTCAATATGCACTGACATTGTACAGCACAAGGATGTTTTTGCATTCCACATTCCTCAAAACGCGGCCACCCCAGTTGGGATGCGATCCCGCAATCTTGGGCACAGCAGTCCAACACCGCAGCCACGCAGCTACCGCAAAAGGTAAAAAAACTTATCACGCTAAGCACTGATGATCCCATATTACCATGGCAACTAACTAAAAACGGCTAGTAAGGCACCTGAAGCATAAAGCTCTTCATACAATCAACTTTAGAGATTAAAATGGCAAGCATTCCATCTTCATTGAGACTGCAATGAACTAAAGCACTGCTAGGAGTGCTTAGATGAATCGATGTAAGCTATAACACAAGAACAGACTTCATGCATCTTAAAAGGGTACAGGCACCATATTTTGGTTGTGTTCTTCGTAATAATACGTACGGCATTACTTACTCCACATGGAGGTCATCTATACCTAGTATACAATTTATAATTGAATTTGTTCTCTCATGTTGTTTTGGTTTCAGTTTTAACAACCAAAGGATGACTGTGACGTCAAAGTTGACTTGAGCTAAAGCGAGATGAACAAGAACAGTGATATCATAGCTGCTGGTTCATTTGTTATCATACCAGCTTTTGTAGCAGACTGGCATAAGAGCAGCAGTGAATTCATATGATGAAGGAATGATCATACTGCAGTTTTTCGGTGCCTCAAGCGACCTGAAGTTGACTTTGATGCCATCGTCATTGTTCGACTGTTGAAACAAAATCCAAAACAACATTAGAAATTCAACTAAAAATTATTTAACAGGCAAGGAGAATTCAATGTGGTTGTCCAAGTATATTAATACATTACGCATCACTCCAAAGAAGAAACTTTGATGCGTATACTCCTTTAAAGTGAAGGAAAAATAGTGCAGACACAGACATAAGCAAGACACGTAACTAGCGTAACATTCCATCGACATTCATTCAGTTTCTGACACCTGTTATCAAGCAGTGCTAAAACGGGGGCTAGTCGGTTTTGTATTATTGTTAAGCGCGCTACTTTACAGCACAATCATATGAAAAAACACACAACGACGAAGCGCGAACTCACAACTGTTTATTACACATGAAACACTTTGTCCTTTTGTACAATCAAAGCGCAAATGATGAATTCAGGTTAGGCACGTGCCGTTGCATTTCTATCCATTTCTGATCAGTGCTATTTCTGCTTCGGTTAAGGTAATGGGAGAAATGCTGACACATTTATCAGGATCCGCATCAAGAATTGCAAATGCCTCTCTTATCTCTCTTTCAATCCTTTCTTTTTCATGTCTGAATATGCCTGTGTCACTGAATAACGGATGAATAACGGCTGGTCACACACCCGGGAAACTTAGCCAAGCATTGCGCTTGGCACGGGTGTCATTGATTATTCAGTGACACAGGCATAATCGGACATGAAAAAGAAAGGATTGAAAGAGAGGTATAAGAGGCATTTGCAATTCTTGATGCGGATCGTGATAAATGTGTCAGTGATTCTTCCATTACCTTAACCAAAGCAGAAATAGCACTTATCAGAAACAGGTAGAGATGCAACGACACGTGCCTAATCTGAATTAATCATTTGCGCTTTGATTGTATAAAAGGACAAAGCGTTTCATGTGCAATAAACTGTGAGTTCGCGCTTCGTCGTTGTGTGTGCTTTTCGTGTGATTGTGTTGTAAAGTAGTGCGCTTAACAATGACCTGTTATCAAGCAGACAAGCCTAAACGCAGGGCTCTGATCTCATCTGGCAGGTTGCATAAGCAGCATGTTTCTCAGTGCCACATGCCTACAAAGATTTTGCCACCTTCGATTGAGGTCTTAGCAACTGCTAAATATCACTGCTGCTGTAGGCACAAACACAATGCAATTCTTTTTTTAACTAGCAAGGTCACTCTAGGGTTGTCCTACAAGACACAGCAGAGGACTTTTAAATAAGATGCAAATGAATGTTTATGTGAGCGCAGAATTAAATGAATTTCAACATAAACGCTGAACTCTTCACAAGATGATTAGCAAGCATTTGGTTTCGTGTTACTCTCCACATAAATTAAACTCAGCTGCTTATGGGGAACAATTTCATGGAGTTGCAGTTTTCAATGCCAATGGCCATATGCCCAGACATACAAAAGGTGTTGCAGTTTTACATACTAAAACACACATATAACAACACTGAAGATCATTTTCAGCTGCAGATACTTTGTCCCAGAATGCACTTTCAGAAAGGCTATGCCTACTAACAGCAGCATTCTAGCCATATGAAGTGACTACCATAAAAAAACTGGCGCTGTTACTAAAAGCCACCACAATCCAAAAGCCCAATTACTGTGGCGCATCTACAAGATTTATTTCCAGCCCAAATGCAAGTGGCACAGAAGCCGAAGTGCAAAGTAGCAAGTCCTTGCTTGGAGTAGCAGGTTTCGCTACAAGAGGCAAAACCAACACACCTCAAGCTCATGGTACTTGTGGAAAACTGTGCACATAGCAAGACACTATGCAACTTGAAGTGTGTTTCAAGTAAAAAGCTGATGTAAAAAACGGCAAACATTTTTCTTTCTTTGGATACTACCCCCAATTTTGAGTAGCTGAGATTGCTGAATAAGAGCATTTTGCAAGCTGCTTTCTCATTATGGAAGAGAGCACCATAGCTAAAGTCTGCTTCAATCTAGAACTTCACGACGAAATCAGCGGCTTTAGAGCAAGTCTGAAGAAATTAAGACACCAAGAGGCTCAGCGATGCACAGCGGACGCTAAGTGAGGGACAGGCAAGAGCAGCACACTCACCGCAAGGTCCTCCACCGTGTCCCGCTTGCGCTCCTCGGCTCTCTTGGAGGACGAGGAGCTGCTGCTGCTGCGCTTGGGAGGCAAGCTGCGGCCACCAGACTTGAGCGTCATCTTCGTGTCCTCCCCGATGTAGCCCCGGCAGTTGCTAGACTCACAGTGGCAGCGCTGTGCCTCCTTGCTGGAGGGGGTCGACAAGCAAGGACACGGTGAGCGCACCGAGCACGCCAACTTTGCCGAAGTCTGGCTTGGCCCATACTCCACACCCACCCCGCTTTGCATTCAACACTGCGTGGCCGTTGGCACTGGACGCGTCCCAACCCTAAAAGTGGTTTGGCACTGACGCAAAGTAGAGAACTCAAAAAGAGGGTTGAATCAAACGGAGCGATGACTCAGCACTTGCCTACATCAACAAAGAAAGTATTTTTTGCTGGGATAATGTGCACGTGCTGCTATTTACAGTGTCTAGAGTTTCCAAATTATCCTTCTACCCGTCACCTAAGCGTACAGAACTGGGAGTGACACGAGGCACAGTGACATGCATCAGAGTGCACGCCACTTGCACAGCTTACACATCATTGAAAGGTAAGAGTGAGGTGTGGAGTATGAACCAGCACACCCAAAAAGATGTCACCAAGACCACAACACTTGTGCATATCTAGTGGGAGCCTTCCCTTCTAAGCTCCTACAACTCAGGAATGTGGCAGCCTTGATAAGATACTGTCAATGCTAACAACCACAAGCGTGAAGTTTACCAGAGTGCCAACAACAACCAACGATGGCGATAACGCTGTACCCTTGTGCTGAGACAAAACCTCCAGTATTGTTCGCATGCACGTTGTGGCACATTTTGTATGTTTTTTTTTCTCACTAGGAAGAGTAAAAAAAAACATAATGTACGAACGTGTCCCAATGCAAACACCCAGTCCTTCCAGTGATGACTGCCACAAAGAAACCACTAAAAGCTGCAGCTATCCGTTGCTTCTGCAGCAATGGCAGAGTAGCAATACATGTAGTGCCATTTGTCTATTTGAAAAACTTGGATAGATCTCTAAACTGACAAAAAGGAACAATTTTATGTTAGCTGATGTTTAAAAAGCCTTTCACATGTAAGGGACTGAAGCAGTTTTGCTAACACGCAATACCGCTGCAGAAGCAGTGACAATAACCAATCTGCATCAAGGACACACCATTCGACTATTGACCAAAAAGCACACAAAAAGTACACAATAATGAAAAAGATTAAGCATAAATTAAAAAAAAAATTATATATATATATATATGACAAGATGACAACAATTACAGAAAAAAAAAAAGCTCACTGCCCTACTTGTGTTACTCGAACAGCAGAACTCCTCCGATACCCATTCAGCATGCACTGAAGGCTCGCAATTCTGAAATGGGCATACATCAAAATGCCCACGCGGCCCTGGACAACACCCGCGGAAGTCTATGGTGTCGGACACTTGCTAATTCGGATGCTACGGGTCTCGTCACACCGGCTAATTCAAACGGGCTCCCAAACCAGGTATGACCGCATAGCACACGATCGACCAAAATGGCCCAACTCAAAACTGAACTGCATGATGCAGCGATCCGCGCGCCTCTGGCGTGCGTGCAATGCCAGACGCGACGATGAACAATCAGCCCAGTCTCCGAAAAATAGTCCGACCTCTTAGCTTCAGTTGCATTTTTCCGAGTTTCACGAAAGCCAGCGATGACAACAGCTCTCGGCTGCACATCAGCCAGTCAACCAAGCCCAGCTGCACACTGTTTTCGCCCACTGAATGGCTGATCTTTCCCTTCCATTCTTTTTTTTCTTCTTGCAGCTTTGGCTCCTCTCAGTATTTCCCTTGCTTCCATCTGCAGTACTTCCATTCTTCCAGTGCAACGAAAGTGCATGCTTGTCACGTGCCATTTGCTGTTTGTGCAGTGAAACCTCCTCACACGTGACATTACCGCTTGTAAGAGTGTCTCACCACCACTACTCCATCGCACCGTAAAGATAAGGAAGACCCTAACAATTCTGGAGAAGTCCCGACACTGTGCACACAAAAATGCATTGCCAAAACTGCGAAAAATAGTCCCTGTCGAGCAGTTCTCATCGCAAAAGCTAGCGACCATTTCCCAGTCTTTCACAAAATAAATTTACTGTGATGCAAGTAGCTCTTGTAGGAGGTCCTTCGAGTATTCGAACTCTCTGGTAATTCGAAGCAAAAGTGCGCTATTGTCAAAAGTTTGGTTCCGAAGCAAATAGAATAAAAAAACTGGTAGCTCAAACTACATGATAAACACTTTTCCACAAAACACAGCTATGAAAAGAAACAGATATTACAAACGAATTTGGTTTTCACCCATCATTGGCACGTTTACTATACTGTTACAGTCCACAACGCATTTAATAAGGGAGGGGGATCATGTAGTAATAACAACAAACTATTTTGTAAGCAACTGTGTTCAGTGTAAAAAAAAAAAAAAAGTTTGATATCATAGTCTGACTTAATGCTCGCAAATCAGACGGGCAAAGCACTGGTCGAAAAACGCAACAAGACAGCTCACAAAATGTACGTAAAAGCAGCAACCTCAGCTGCAATGCGAACAGGACCACCCCTGCTGTACTTCCTTTGATGCCTGAAGACAAAAGTGCCAGTGGTGCAATGCTGCACCAAACACGGTACCCCCGACAACTCGTAGCCGCTCGCTTAGACCACGCGTATCATTTCTTCGAACTGCAAGTCCTGTGTTCGGTTTGAGCACTGTCGCGAACCGCAGGCACGAAAACGAAACCACGTTGTTAGCTACCCCAGCGCATGAGCTGCGCTCTACGCAGTGCAGTTGTGCGGGCTGACTTAGAGGTCGATGCTTCTGTCGGATAATTTTTTCTTGTTCTCTGTGGCCTAAGGTATTTTCAGAGGGACAAAAAAAAAAAAGCCAAGCAGAGGTGACATACCCATATCTCTGGAACTGGTAGTCGAAGGTTAACTCTTCTCCCGCTCTCAGAGGGCGTCTCGTGAAGAAACCAATCCTGAGCTCCCCGTTCACTGTCCACTGTAACCCATTCATTATCACAACAGTCACATGGTCTGTTGCCAAATCCTTACCAACTACAAAATAAGTATCTCCAACAAGCCACCAAAGTTCAAGATTTAAAGTTACATGCAAAACAAAAAATGACAAGGGCAAGGACTACGATTTACATCTAAATATGCAGTAAGAACAAGAATAATAATCCATTCCCCAAGGCACTGAAAACAAGTCAAGTCACAGCACCACCCAAAACTGACATCCAACAACTATAAAAGTTGCCATATAAACGCGTGTAAGGGCTGCACACGTGTATGGGCCGTACCCTGTTTTCTCGAAGGAAATATTAAAAAGAAAAAGATCTGTGTAAGGGTCGCACCCAAACTTTCCACGAACCACGCGGGAATTTCCTTCGAAGTGCATGCACCGTGATCTCCGCGATCAGCAAGCTAGGGTGCGGTTGATCGCGGAGGCCACGCACACCCACAGGAGCTTCCAAATGCCGCCCACAGATCACCTGGGGCCACCGGTCATCATCATCATTAGCTTTTTTTTCTAGACTGCGAGCTCCCGTTATCCATATCGGCATCAGTATCACGAGCTCCAGGATTTTGTGGCTGTCTAAGACACGGGAGTTGTGCTAGCGTGGTAGTGCACCATAGATGTGGCTTTTGCGAGCTGCCACTGCCCATTGAAATTTTAGCACGATGCGTGAGCACCTTGAGGGCTACACGGCTGGGAGTTTGCTCTCGAACATGGCAAGGGTGCAGCAGGCAGGCAATTCGATGTGGATGAGACATGCGTCCGATGATGGTGCAACCGAAAGGATGCATTGAGGAACACAAGCTGTAAAAAGCGCGCTTTCCGAGACAAGCCATGCAGGTTTCCCGAAAGCTGCTCTACTGTGTGATGGAAGTGTGGAACAATGGCTACGCGCTGACAACGGACAAGCTGCGCGACTTCTTGAGGGATGAGCATGCACCAGAGCTCAGCACCAGCTCCGAGTCTGAAGACTCCGCGAGTGACGATTGAACATAGAATAAATGCCACTCATTCCCCCGATTGGTGTGTTTAAAAAAGAACATTTTTTCGCACATAGCGTATATGGGCCACACCCCGAAAGGTAGCCCTCTAATCTGGAAAAAAGAAAGTGCAGCCCTTACACGCGTTTATACGATATGTCTCTTAACATGGGTTCTTTTAGTGCTCCAGTTAACACTTTGCATTAAAAACCATGCAGATACACACACAGTGAGAAAATAAAATAGAAAAGCCCGGCTCAAAAACAGTGGTACAAGAAATAGAAGGACATCAGAAAACCTATCAACCTGTGGCTCAAAGCCTCGATGCTGTCAACACATCTGTCCTGACTAAGAGGTGCGTGCATAGCAGAGGAGGACAGAAACAAAGAAGAAAAAGCCACATATGGAGACGTAAAGCTGGATAAACCCACCACCAGTTTTACCTGCCATGCTGAGCACCCACAAAGTCTAATCCCTCCTCCTCCCACATTAAGGTCAATCAGTGTGCTCCTAAAGGGGTCATGACACCATTTTTCGGACTCAAGCTGCTTTTGCATGTTGTTCGCTATACATCTCGGAACAAGTGGACAAAATATGAGGCCATCTGGTGCCGCGAGTAATTTGTGATTGAATTTTTAAAGGTTCTCCTGAACCGTGAGGCAGTCAGGCAACAATAATGCGCTCACGGTTTGTGACAACATAAACCGACAGTCATGTGCTTCCTCGCCACTGAAATGTGCACAGTGAGCATAGGGGAGTGAGTTGTTTGTGGTTCAGGCAGGGGGTGCGGTGGGGTGAAGGGGAGTACGTAGATGGACAGGGACAAAGGCAACAAAGGCCTGCCTTCCCTTTTCTGTCTAGCTTCTGCCCGGTCTCAGCGACCTCACCACAATGTACCACGGCTCGACCCAAGTAGGCGCGCACTCCACTCTGTACCTACTATGCGAGCAGCAATTTTGCAGCTGACAATGGCGCTGTCAGTTTACGGCGTCACTCAGGCTGCTTTAATATGACCATTGCTGCTAGGGGGGCTTGGGGCCGATAAATTCAAATTACAATTCCTAGCTCAAATGTGTGCGTAGAGCCCTACTTCTTTTTTACGTACACATAATAACGTCATAGCTTGTAGCTGCAGCGTAAGAGCACAATTTGATAGTAGACCATGTCTTAGACCATGTCATGACCCCTCTAAGTTGCAGGTCAACCATCCCTATGCTGGGTGCACAATGCTCTTAGGAAAAAAAAGAGCACTCAAGCAACCCACAACCCACTTTCAATGCTCAAGCAAAACCACAAGGTTGCATAATATGGTTCGACACCATTATTAAGCAAACAAACGAAAAACACACACACACATACAAATACAGAGAGAGAGAATAATTAGAATGAACCTAAAGCAATACACTGGCACTAAATAGATAAAAGACATGCCAGAAAAAAAAAACAACAGATAGAAGGAGGTTACTTACCTTTTGTGTTTCACAGTTGGGGTCGCATGAGTGGTTGATGAAGCGTGAAACGTTGCCCTTTTGGGTGGCGTCGATGATCTCGTCCGAACGCAGCGCCATGAAGTAGTAGTGCTGGTTGTTGTCACGGGCGTACTGCTTGACCCGTTTGCGGAATTCCTCGGGGGTCAGCACCTCACCCACATATTCCATTACAAATGTACCCCTGTGCACAGCGATCGAAAGAGCACCACAGGTCACTCCTAGACCAAAAACAGTGCATGCTGACTGAGAAGAACACATGACAAGAGAGCCCCAGAAAACACCCCTGGCTAGGGGGAAGAAAAAAAAAATAATAACTGCACATGCCTTCAGGACATCTAATAAAATGTACAGATGTGGCTAAAAATTCAGACACAAAGGCCCTCCATGACATCCGTATTGAAACAACGGTCACACTAAGTTTACTATGCAGACAGAAAAAACAATACCTCCACACGGGCACTTTACATCTTGTCAATATGTGGTTCTATTACAATCAAGGACAGACTCAAGTATGTTACAACTTACAGCTAATTCTAACACTTATCTTTCAGAAAGGCAGGCTGAAAAAGCTTTCTCAGAAAACAAAAGAGCCAGTGACATGTTTAAATACAAGATCAGAGAAAATGAAGATGAGAGAGAGTGCATGCACAGATTTGGTTGCCCAAAAAATTCAGTTTAGGAATGCAATGCCAATTACAAATGAACACTAAAATTGTGTTGAGAAGAAAATTCACGCATTATTCTAGGCCATATAAGAGCTCATACACACAGAGACTCAAATATGCTTCCAAAGTGAAATAATAAGCTTAATAATTATCTAACCAGACCTTGATAACCTGACCTTACTGGGCATGCACACTCCAATGGAACATACTTAACTTCTAATGTCTTTAAAAGCTATATCGGGCCCACCAGTCAGCAGTGATTGTTATAAATGCAAAACAACTCATTATTAAATGAAAGGAAGTAATGAGTCTGTTCTTACGAAGACAAGGTCTCCAAGGTACGCAGACCCCATCCCTTCTTTTCAGTCATGAATTTTTCCACTTTGATGTAGGTTTTCTGCATGACGAAAGATAAATGCGATGAGTTACTGTACTTTCATGTAGCCAAATTGTTTTACGAATTAAGCATGCAGGTGAAATAGAGTACACTTTTGGCTCACACCTTTTGAAACCGCCGGTTGCTGCAGTTGTCACCGTTAGGACACCGGGATCCACTGGACAAAAGGAAAGACTCTGTTAAAGGCTTTGCTTACATGCCCCCCCCCCCCCCCCCCCCCAAACCCTGAAAAACAATAGCTTCCCGTATCTTCAAGATTTTATAACACGGAAACTGCAATTATAATCAGTATCCACTTGTGTGTAGCTGCGTATCTACCAAAGGAAGACCGTATAGCCTTTTCAAATCTTTGCAGTCAGAAGCGAGTCCTGCCTGGTATGCAGTTCAAAACTGGACCACCGTACACTTGAACAGTACAGCTTTAGGAACAGGAGGCTCACAGATGACAACACGACAACCAGCCACTCACCTACTACTTATACTCATAACACAAGTTCTATAGCCACAGTTCAGCCTCCCCCCCCCCCACAAAAAACACCAGCCTTTCACAAGACTTAGACACCAGGCTATTTTCTCATGTATAGAAGCGCAGCTCCTCCCTACCATTTATACTTTATGAAATTAAACAGTATGAAAATAACCACAGGTATCCACACGAAAAAAGCAAGAACAGCCGGGGTTTCCACAGTGAACAAGCAGGGAGATCTCGCAGTTGAAGTAACAAAGTTTCGTACCATCTTGTGTCACTATGCATGCAAGCACATGCAAGCTCACCTCAAAGACACCACTGAAATAGCAGCAACGAAAACAGCTAGAGCTCTACACCCAGCATTTTAGTAGGCAAAGCACTTCATAGGGACCGGGCATCCATGTATTCAGAGCAGCCGGAGAAATGCGACACGAATGGCGCACAAGCAGGTGCACTGGATGGTTCCAATGCATAACTGCCTTACGCAGCACACACCAACATACTGTGCCCTGTAATGGCCACAAGGCAAGAAGCAGCTGGGAAATGGACTGACCACTCAATCATCAGCAGGCGGTTGAGGCAGTCCTCCTCGCAGCCCATGATGCCCCGATCCTTCTCGTCCTTGGTCAGCGAGCAGTCGCAGATCATGCGGCGCACCTCCTTCTTGCTTTTTGTCTTCCGCCTGCCATCACCGATACCACAGGGCGTCTTAAGCCTGTTTCACGTGCAAGCGAAAACGCTAGCAAATTCCGCCATCGTGGAGCAAACACCTGTTCTGAGCCGTTGCAGCAGTGAGCGGCGAGGTTCCAACAAGTTGAAAATTTTCAGTGCAACGCGCCGCTCAATCGTGCAGACACTTGCATGTGAACCTGCCTTTACACTCGCGTGCTTCGGCACGTAATCAAGAAAACTGTGAAGTTGCCTGCTTCAAAGAAGTGCCGCCTTTGAGTTGAAAGCACTCTACAAAATGACAGCGCCAAGCTTTCTCCAGAATTAGTGTTGAAGACAATAATGGAGAGCAGTACTACAAGATGCACTTTGTGCCGGGAGTAACCGCAAACTGAGCCACTGAGCACAATTTAGGTTGTCTGTGCACGCCAGCATTAACATAGAGCTTTGTGGCAAAAATACCTGCACTGAGCAATTCCAGTATGATTAGACCCCAAATAAATGTGGGGGCTGAGACATGCATGGACTTGGGTGCTTGGGAAACCCCAAAAAGCACTCAGTGGAATCCACTTTGAGAACCCCTGCCCTAAAGCAACGTTCAACCTTACCTCTCGAAGAGGTAGAGGTTGTCTTCAATTTCTTCGTAGTCCAGGGGCTTTGCAGTACTCGAGCCATTAGTCCCACTGCCACTGCTTCCTCTATCCCTGCTCGTCTCTGTCCTTTCAGCATCCCTGGAGCCCCTGGAGAGGGAAGAAGGCTCGGGTGTCTCCCTGCTGCCCGCACCTCCTCCTCCTCTGGACTCTCTGTTGGATTCCCTGCACTCCTTCGAAGGCGCGGATGGGGGACTCCGGTCCTTCTTCCGCGGACTTTCCTTGCCGCTGCTGGCCAAAGGCGCCTCTTCTCGAATGCTGGGCATCCTGGCGCCACGAGGTGGAGAGTCTCGAGCTACGGGCGACGGCGGCGCAAAAGCAGGTGCAACGTCGCGCGTCTCCAGCTCACTGCTGCGCCGCCAGCGAGACTTGACCTGCAAAAAAAAAAATGTGCAGGAGAAGATTTTCACCACATGAAGTCTGGCCAGAGGGGAGATGGCACAAGGCCCTGCCAATACTGTACACCACTATGCAGGCAAGAGGTGGTGCACAACAGTAACAGAAATCCAGCTGCCACATTTCATGTTTGACTCTTCCAGCCCAGCTAACGTAACTGTAGGAATTAAGATTCCTGCGTAAGTTCCCCAATACAGCCAGCAAACTACGCTATGGTTCTTATCACATGAGACGTCAACGAATTATCTTTTTTTTTTTGCATTACTGTTACATGACAAAAAACTAGTGCTACCTAAAAGATAGCAATGATGCTGGCAGCAGCACCACATGATAATGCTTGAAACTGATAATGATAATGCTTGATAATGCTTGCTATAACAAAACGGTTTATAACAAAATAATGGATAAAACAAAAGAAGCAGCCATTCCCCCCGGAAGCTCCCACAACACCAATGTATTTGATAACCTCGTTTTTATGAAGCAAACATTTCCTACGAAGGGACAAAACGAACCCCAACCAAACCTCACTGGCCCTTCTGTGCTGAGCACATCATTTTGTAATGTTGCTCGACACCTTGATACCCATTAGCTGCATTATAATATCTACGGTTAGCTGACAGGGAATCAGAAATATTTCATTATAGCGGGAGCTTGTTGTTGAAAGGGTCAACCATATTATTTCAACATTTAAGGCAGCAACATACATCACCACATAAGACTAGCCATCCATTACTTTGCAGCAGAATAGCTCCTGGCACCTTTAAATTTCTCTTACTACGTATACACTTTGCAAGTTCCTAGTGCCACACATTATTGTGTTCGCTACCTGCCCTAACCATTAACTGCACATCCGTACGGCCACAGCTCAGTGAATGAAATGAATAAGAACTTGTTCCACCGTGCCTCACCTTTTCGGGACGACTTGAGTCGAGTGAAGCCGACGTCTCTTTCCTCTGAGGAGACGGAGCCTTTGGTGGCGGAGGTGGTGGTAGAACAATATCCTGTGCATCCATTGCTTCCTGAGGCTTGCTGCTGGACATCCACTCTGGCAGCGGCGATTCCGGCAGCATAGCTGATGCAACAGGAACGGCTACTGGCGACATGGAGGGGTCAGCAACAGGTGCCATGACTGGCTCGGAAACAACATTAGCCTCTGCATCTTGCCACCTGCTCTTGCGCCTCGATGACCTCGGTGTTAACGGCCCTTTCTCGGGGCTCTGCACAAGCATGGCAACGAACAGCAGATTCAAGCGATCACATGTAGATATGAGAGATGGCTCCCGACCACAAACTGACTACACAAAGGAGAGCGTTTCCTTGAGGTAGAGCTGTGGGGGAAAATAAAGTGGAATCTATGAATGAAATATGATCTGAACACCCAACTAAAAATTTACTGCATTAATGTTAGGCCTAGAGAGGATCCTTTGGAAATATGGCAAATTTGTCTACAGCTGTAATGAGAGCTAAACTTTGCTGTTCCTTTCGGTCATGTAGCACGGAACTGCTACCTGCTGCAATCTACAGTGGGAAGGATAAATGCAGCAACCATGATATTTACAACAAAAACAAAAGAGCCATCGCCCCTCTGCACAAAAAGCACGAATTCCCATTGCAATGTCCACACCCGTTTTGCGAAAACTGACCAGCTTTGACATCGCAACAGGGGAAACGTAATGACACAAAACATAAAACAAGGCAGTATAGCATGAAGTAAGGCTGAGATCTGGGCGAGTTGGTGTGCTTTCATACTGGTTAACAGCGCAAAAAAGACGGGACAACAACAAGATGGATAGTCAGCGCTTGTCTTGTCGTTGTCCCGCCTTTTTTGCGCTGTTCACCAGTATGAAGTATAGCATGAACAGTTTCACTCTTAAGGGATCTCCCGATTCAATGCGTGAGCATTCAAGGTGAAGAGAGGTCCATCCAAGGCCACTCTAGCCTTTTAAAAGTCGTAAGTAAAAAAATGCACCCTTACATCAAGTGTGCCTTGCTTCTCGGGGCTACAGTAGTAGCGCCTGTCCCGATGGCCAGCCACCTGCACTGTTTGCGGTGACTGTGTAGGTGACTGTGTAGGTGACAGCAGGTGGTGCGAAGGAACTGCGGCAGCCTCACTGTCTGCCGGAAAGGCATCATCAGCAATCTCTTGCAACGTCACTGATGTGTTGGACGATTGCGATGGCTGGTCTGAAACAGGGTCGCTCTCTTCTGATGCAGAAGAACTTGTGTCCATCACAGTAACCAACGGCGTACTGTTTTCTTGCAGTTTCTCATTATCTTGACCACGAAGTAGATCATCGTCTTGTTTTCCGTCAGAATCTGATGCAGGCAAAACACCAGGAGCAAGCGCCAAGTCTGCGGCGCCCGCAGTCTTGAGCTGGACGACTGCCAAAGGACGACGAGTCTGTAGAGTTTCGCACTCGGGGGCTGTACTTGATTCAACACGTGCTGTGGAGCAAGTTTCACTGGCGTCCTTTTCGTGTTGCTCCTGGTAATTGAACAGTTCATTTTGTGAGCCATTTATAGATAATGACTCAAAGTCAAAATAATGAACTTCCTCTGCTCCATTTTAGGAACAAGTTAAGGAAGCAGGCAACACAGTAATCCAGCTTGTACATGAGAAATATGACTACATCCAGTAAGGGGCAAGCAAAGGGCGAGGCCAGATTCAGAGTGCTCGGCCACTTGAAGAAATCATCACAGGCCACTTGCGAGAGTAGTGACTAGTGTTTGCCGTTGCAGCTTTGCCCCTAAAGTGTCACACTTACTTTACTTGTCCATCTTTTCAAGGCTTGAACAATGTGATGACACAGCTCCCAAAGTTAAAGGGTCAATGACGGCAAGTCCAGCCTTTCTCTTCTTGGTAAAATTAATTTTGAGGCCCATTCTGGATATGTTAATGTTTGTTATGCGGCAAAAGGCACATTTATTGCCGAGATAATTGATTTTAAAAATGGAACATTTTTTTCTGTTGCTCAATTCAAACTATTGACATCAACGCCGAAAAGGGAAATGCAAAGATGGCGTGACCTAGCCTCAGGAATCCATGTTAAAAAAATCTGTATCAACATTCCTGTAGTCTGCTTCAGAAAACAGCTGGAGAAATCTGTATTTCACTGCGTGGCATTTTTCAGCTTATAAACACTTTACATTCAGTGAAAGCAGCCTCTGCCATTAGAACGTCGTCACTTAGCAATACAGGCCGACTTCAATAAATCTTCAGTGCCCCTTTAAAAAAAATTGATGCTAACAGCATTCCTTGCCTTGCATCCAAGCAAGACAAAAAAAGCTCTATAGAGACGACATGCTCCAAGAACAACAAATAGAGGGAAGGCACCAGCAAACCAGCAAGGACATGAAGAGGGCTCGAGGGTTCCCTATGCTACCACAAGGCTGTAATCAGAAACAAGTTGAAGGCACATAACGCATATGCAGTGAAGCAAATGTTAATTTTTCATATTTTCAGCTCCTCTGCAAAGCGGTGCGAAGTATGACATATTTTGCAACACTAATGACCTCTGGAATTCCCAAATTCATATAAATCGACAGTACATTAGTCAAGCTAATCCACACAGTGCACTAATAAGGCAACCTAAACCAGCAACAACAAGACTAAGTTGTAGATAGACCACTACAAGACTACGAATGTGTTTACGAATCAAACTGGCCAATGACATTTTCCAACTTACCTCCTGGTCTCCACTTTCAGTGGGTGTATCAGCACTCATCTCTTGCTTCTGCTCGGGTGCCTCAGCAGCGGTTGAACTTGATGAATGCAGTGCAGAAGTGGCACTAGCATCACCAGCAGCCGCAGATGGCTGCCGTCCTGTTTCCGGTTCCTCGTCCTCCTTCACGTCTTCCAGCTTAGTGCTTGCTGGATTGTCCTCACAGCCACCTGTGCCGGCCTGGGAAGCTACAGGCGAGCCTTCCTCCTCAACAGGTGCAACGACAAGTTGCTCCGCTGGGCAGATGTCCATGCTCGCGTCAGACTGGTCCTGCACAACCTCGCTTCGATTTGCCCCAGGTTCTTCGTCCAGCGTTTCCTGACTCTCCGTTGTACTCTCGTCCTCGCCGTTGGAGACCTTTCCCCGAGTCCCTCGCCCTCCCTGCTTCTTGGCTGCGGCGGGTGGCTTTTTCTGCCGTGCCCTCTTGGTGGGAGAGAGATGAGTTGGACTGGTGCCGCGTCTCTTTTCCCCACTTCTCAACCGCACACTTCGCCTGCGGGTGGCCGGGCCCTCAAAGCTGGGCACCTCTTCAGACCTCCTGCGGCGGCCGCCCTTAGCTGGCTGGGCGGCCGCCTTGCCTTGCCTGCCCTGCTTCTGCTTGCTCTTGGTGGACGCCCCGGCTGAGGAAAAAAATTGGGTCCTCTGAATGCATGCCACATGAGTGCACTCATTTTAAGGCTGCACATTCTGTTAGAAAGCATGATGCGCTCAACATTGAAGGAGATGCCTCCACTTAACAACTCAAGGTTTTAAAATGCACTCGTCATCATCACTTCTTTTCAGCAACAAAGCTTTTTGTCCTACTGATGTACTTAATCCTAAACACACAAGTGCAAACCCTCCTCCCTCAGTTCAAAAACTCGAAGGAATGCGTGTACAATATTAACTTATTTCACATGTAGAGTTTACGAACACCTTGCAAAAGAGGCATTCAGTTGGGCAGTATGATAGCTGTCTAATAACAAGAAAGTTGTTTTATACAACAGAAATGTTGATGGCGACTAAAAAATAACAAACGATTCTGCTCACTTTTAAAAGGAGTTTTTAAGAAAACCTAGAAACGCATTAGACACCTAGACGACCATAGCAGAATGCTCTGCGATTGTAACAGGGGTTGAAAATTGGATTGAGGAAAGGATAAAGCACAACAGATGCCAATAACCCCCTGTAATGACTCAGTGGCCGTACTTCAATGAAGGCAAACTGCACAGTAATTAGCCTCAGATGGTGGAAATTAATCCGGAGCCCTTCACAACGACGCCTCTAACCACCCAGGTGCAGCATCAGGACAAAAGAGTGGGGATACCCAAGTTTTAATTGTGTGTTATTTCTTTGGAACAATACGCGATACACTAGCAAGCATGGTTCACCATATGGAATTCACCGGTGCACAATAAATATTTATAACTGAATTTTTTCACATATGTAATTTTTGGGTTCGCTTTCAACAGACTGGGGCAGTGACACACAGGATTAAGATGAATTAAAACCATGTGAGGCATACAAAAACTGCAACATAACAGTGCTTAATCATTTTAATTCTAACTTTTACCAGCATGTCTCAAAAGCTGAAATGAACAAGCAGCTATTACTCAGCAGCTCTTATGTGTCTCACTTTATGTCAATTCATCATGTACGTCACTACCACTGTTAACGTGTTGAAACCAAAACTTAATAACAAGAGAAAAAAATCCAATTACAACTTATTTAGTAGGTACAGGCAAATTCCGTGTGTTGACCCATGTGTAGCAATGTTTTAAACACCATTCTAAAGAAAAAACACCCTACACCATACCAGTAAGGACACCAGATATTGTACTTTCAGGAGCTGTAGCACAAAGGTTTTCATGATGCAAGGATTGCATGCAGCAAGTATGACTGAGTGACAACAGCTGAAACATTTAGACTTTCAAGCCTTTGTGTGCAAGCTAGCCTAGCTGCTGGGCCAGTCAACGTTGCCATCAAGCACAAAATTAGACAATGTAACACGTATAGGCACCAAATCTTGAGTAAAGCAGACTGTGAATGTCTGCCGTCACATGTCTGTTGGCCCATGTAGCTTTCACCTCACACATCAAAACCAAAAAAGCTATGTCACACATCACCTCCTCCCCGGTGGAAATTTTGTTACACCAAATCATTTGGGGTACGATGGCACATTTAATGTGAACTACAACTGCTGACCAACAGTCTGTGCATCATTCAGGTGAACAAACACAACTTTAGATATGCACTCCAGTATATCCAATGTTTAATCCATTTCCCACTGCCGAGACACCTTGAAACAAAGGAGACTGACGTTTTTGCAAGTCGGACAGCATCCACCAAACACAGCTGATTCTCTCTCTACTGTTACTTTTTTCTCTTTCAAGTGCAATCATGCTGCGGAGCAATCTATAAGACTACCACAAAACAAGCCTGACACTGCAACAAAAGCTGTCCATATTGAAACAAAGTTACAAGGCAGATTTCTATTAGGATGAAATGGCTTTGGAAAAAAAAAAAAAAACACAAGCTGTCACAGCTATTCGTTACTAAAAGTAAAAAGCACCATTAAAATTTCAAGAAAGGAGACAAAGCAAGTACAGGCTGATTAGTTTTGTCTTCTCCCTTACAGAGATTTCACAGCCACACAACAATATAATCAATCAATTCCATAGTCTCTGAAGCCAACTTGCGATTAGCAGTAAGCACCACCATTTCTTTCTCAATCCTTTCATCCGTTCTCTCCGTGTAAAGTTCACGTGTTCACCTAGGGTGGCACAGTTAAAGCATTATTCCTTTCTTCATAACCTCCTGTTTCACCAGCCAACTAGTCACGAAGTAAGCATGCATTACCCTGGTTAGCACTACATTCCGTACCATCATGATGAGCCTCCTAAACACGCCGTCTTGAATTATTTTACACTAATGTTTTCTTTTAAAGATTGAGCAATTGTACTGGGTATAAAAAGCACTAGATAATGGCCTAGCGTACACTACTGTCAAAATATGCCGACAATTACGTTAAGCACTTTAGTATGCGTGAGAACTGATTCCAGCAATGCATCTGCTGGGCTTCAACAGGCACAGATAGATGCTCACACATCCAGTGCCGACACTGCTCAGCAGCTGCTTAATGACACCAGTACAACTTCCATGCCCTGTGGTGGTTCCTTTGTTTTTCCCCTTTTGTTTCCAGCCCAAAGTCAAAGGACAACAACCGACTTCCTACAAACTTCTGTGGAGAACGGAAAGAGAGCCTCAAAGTGGCATCTCCGTGGCTGCTCACCATCGCTTGAAGACGCTTGGCTGTCAGTCACAGATGCCACACTCGACTCATCCTGGACAGAACTGTCGACGGAATGGCCTGCATCCTCGTCATCGTCCACCATTGCTTCAAACCCAGTCTGCCCAGCTGCCGCTGTTGCAGCTGTGGATGCTGTTCCTGCTCTTCTGTCTTCAGGCTGTTCACTACTGTTCCGCCTAGACGACACAACCACCACACTGTTCTTTGACGTTGCACCACTGCGACCCCCTTTGCTACCACTGGTCACCAGCTCCTCACTCACGCTCGTCGCAGCACTGTCCGCCCCGACACCCTTGAAACGTGCTGGCTTTTCTCCCTCATTGTCGCACCGCTGTGGAGAGCCAACTGTCCGGTGACCACCTTTGAGACGCCGGCGAGCCAGCTTCTGTGTTGTTTTACCAGCAGTCATGTGATTCGGTGCTGTCTCATCATCTTCCTCCCTGCGGCAATGATAAGAGGCTTTCTTTAGACAACAGTTTTCAGTGAAAAAAAAAACAACTGACATGGTCGTCACCTCAGTTGACCACATGTTTTAACTTCAGTAAGGCAAGTGCTCAGTTATTTCATAACTGAAAGTTATGAAATGCACACAACAGTGGGCAGCACATAATGAGGTACACACCAATAGCACCAGTCAGAGGTAGAAGTTGCCCCATTTGTAACAGATATTAACGCGGCACTGTTAAGGAGTTCATGTCAGAGAAAATCCAGCATTGTCGGCGTCGTTGACCGTGAGCGAAAAATCGCCAGAGAAGCAGCCTAGGAGGCAGGTGGGCCACCTAGGTCCCGTGACTTCGCGGCTTAATCACAACCTGCCCACTGAACTGTGAGCAAACTGCTCACCGTGGCCGGTGGCAGTTAAATTAATGATTGGTCACTCGGAAAGAGCAACCCGGGTCACACAAGGCCACCGGTGGCAGCACCTGCCATTCCAGGGCAGTGGCGCATCGCTTAACCACTGCACCACTGCGCCAGGAGTAGTTTGAGGACTCTCAGGGATCCAGGAATGTACAGAATGACCAATTCTGCATATATGACAATTAACTCATAAGCTATCCTTAAGGCGGAACTTAAGTGTCCCCTCCAATTTTTGTGCACCTGATGAATGTCTTTATGACTTTTATCAACAGCATTACTTAGCAACCCTGCCTTTCACGTGAAAGGACAGGCACACAGAACCAATAAGATGACAGACTGGACTTCTACAAGAATTCTGCACGAGATCAATGAAACTGCAGCAGATGCACCCAGCCACCTTCTCCCGAGTAAGCCGCGTGACTGGGAGAAGGGAGGCAGAGGCTAACGGCCCACTGCGCGACAGGAACATTCGCGGCGGGTGGGAGGGCGGTTCTAAAATGACCGAACGGGACGTCGCGCCACGAGAACTGTTCGATCCGCGTGGTGCGTGCGCGCTCACCCGAACAGTCCCAGGACAAACGCCGCCGGACCGTAGCAGGGTCCCAGGAACCAGCCGCCGAAGTGCACCGTTCGAGAACAGATCTCCATTGCGCGCGTGCAGGGGAAGAAACCCGGCACGACAGCAGCACGAGGAGGGAACCGTCCACGCAGATCGCCGAGCGCGCTCTGCTATCGGCGATGGGGATGGGGACCATGCGAGCCGATCTCACGGTGAGCTCTGCCACAGGGGCGACAAAAACGCAGGGCGCGGCGCGCAACCATCGAGCCGACAGCGACAGAGAGAGAGAGAAAGAGAAACCAGGAAAATGAGATTGCACTTTTCCACTATTCCTTTTAATGCCTTTTCTTCGTTTTGTTGCGAGGCGGCACTCGCGGGACGGCAGGGTGTATTTCGCGTAGCAGCGTCAGTCGGTTCTCTCGCGACACACCACGATGTCTTTCAAGGGGCGAAAACTCAAGCAGGGTAAAAAGTAAAAGCGAGCGGAAACACACTCGGCAGCAATTTGTTCGCAACGGCGTCGCCACCATTCTTTTTTCGCCGCCGTCCTTCGTCTTGTAAAAGCGCCGAAAAGCGGCGACAAGAAACCGAGGTCCGAAAAACTAGGTGAAAAAGAAACTACAAAAAGAAGCCATGCACAGGCCAAGTCAACAGCCACCATAAAATGGAGACGAGATACTGGACGAAGACGCCGCATGCCCTGGGGCGAGGAAAAAGCCGAAAGGCGCAGGCATCCTCTGCCACGCGCGATCGAGACGGGGACAATTAGGCACGGCCTTCCCCATTGTCGGCGCCGCCTCAAAGAGCAGCCCATCTCCTTCGCGTCTCCATCCAGAGAAGCTAAAGGCAGCCGCCGGCGTCTTCTTTAGGCGGGAACCATAAAGCCAATGGGGGAACAAACGGGGGCACGGGACGAGCCGCGTCAAAAGCGGCGGCAGACGACTGCGCCCGCACGTGGCTCGCCGCCACGCGAACGACGCATCCACTCAGAAGAGGAACGCCCGGCGCCCAATGCACCACTGGTGACAGCCCTCCTTCCCCGCCACCCCCACCCCTCTGTCCACCCCACTGCCCCAAAGAAACGGGGGCTCCGCGATCGCCGACAAAGATACCAGCGGGCGCTTGGTAAACACAAACAGCGACAGCGATGGCATTCAACGCGCCTCTTCTCGAGGGCGAAAGCGCTGCATGGGAGACGAAGCGAAAAGTTTGAGGTGCTTCAAGGCAAAAAGGTGCGCCACGTACGACTGCAAATCGATCTTTCGGTGCTACAAGACAGCTTCTCGTCAGCCATCGGCTGCGATTTAATCGCGCACACTTTCCAGTAGCCCACGATTTTCGATTCACAGCTGACATTTTCCCACGTTTGACCTCCAAGTTTCGATGCGACGAGGCAGCAAAATAGACACCAAGGCGTACCTGTTACTATATTTGTTGTGGCGTTTCCAAGTTGGCATAATTTTCAACGTAAAATTGGGGGAAGGAAATGCGCAGTATCTGTCTCACATCTCGGTGGACACCTGAACCGCGCCATAAGGGAAGGGATAAAGTAGGGAGTGAGAGAAGAGATGAAGAAATCTGCTCGGTGGCCTCGTATAAACGCGTACGAAGAGCGGGGAAGGGAAGAGTAACAAGGGTAGACGAGCGACGAGCCCAACTTGCAGCCGCGTCCCAGCAGCTGAAGCCACAAACCCAGGCGCGCCCAAATGATGACAGGACTGGCCAGACAAAACAAGTTTCGTTCTTGCATACGGTAGGCAGCTCAACTCCGCCATCCGGCCCGTCCTCTTGAGCAAGCTTATGAGTCGCCTTTAGACTCCTTGCCTTTAGATTAGCGCTCCATTCGTGTTTCGAAACGAAAGTGTGACCGTGTGGCGGCGCTACCAGCGTTATGACGCTGTAGGCACGCTACCAATAGGTCTGTTCGATTCAGAACTGGTTCTCTGCACTAATTCTGAAAAAGTTCCGTCGGTGCCGGCGCGGTGCAATTCCAGTTTCTTGGTGCAGGTGCAGCGCGTCAGCAGCGTCACAAATCACTGGTGCGGAGATTTCCAATCGAGCGCGTGCACGCACATGCCTTGTCGTCTGCTATCCGGTTCTCGTCCGTCGTGGTGTGTTGTGTTGCGGTGCGTCGCGTCTGTTTTTCGTGCCTCGTGGAGTCATGGACTACGACATCGCCGAATCCACTTTTATGGAATTTTCTGAGTCGTCAGACAGCGAAGATGAGGAAGCCGACGTGGTGCTTTCTTTTGCAGCAACACACTTCGGACAGACCGCAACAGAATCCCCAACTACTACGAAAGCGTAGTAGCTAGGTATTTCAGCTTCGAATTCAAGAGGCTGTTCAGGCTGTCGCGAGAAACGGGAAAAACTTCCTTTAGTTGGCCATTGACGTTAACAAAAAAAACGTCGGCTGCGCGCGTCGTCTGCTTACGCTGTCAAACACGCGCACCACTATCCTGCACCTCTAGGTTTGTTCGATTCAGAACTGGTTCTCTGCACCAATTCCGAAAAAGTTCCGTTGGTGCCGGCGCGGTGCAATTCCAGTTTCTTGGTGCAGGTGCAGCGCGTCAGCAGCGTCACAAATCACTGGTGCGGAGATTTTCAATCGAGCGCGTGCACGCACAGGCCTTGTCGTCTGCTATCCGGTTCTCGTCCGTCGTGGTGTGTTGTGTCGCGCGGTGCGTCGCGTCTGTTTTTCGTGCCTCGTGGACGACGACATCGCCGAATCCATTTTTATGGAATTTTCGGAGTCGTCAGACAGCGAAGATGAGGAAGCCGACGTGGTGCTTTCTTTTGCAGCAACACAGTTCGGACAGACCGCAACAGAATCCCCAACTACTACGAAAGCGAGGTATTTCAGCTTCGAATTCAAGAGGCTGTTGAGGCTGTCGCGAGAAACGGGAAAAACTTCCTTCAGTTGGCCATTGATGTTAACAAACATTTCGTCGTCTGTGCGCGTCGTCTGCTTACGCCGCCAAACACGTGCACCACTATCCTGCACCTCCGTCTCTGACGGTGCCGCGGTTCTTTGCACCAAAGCGGCACCACGACTGCACCAAAATCAATCGCGGACGGTGGTGCAGGGGGCGCTGTGAATCGAGCGCTTTGGTGCAGCGCACCGTGAACCGGTTCCGGCGGTGCAGAGAACCACGGCTGAATCGAATGCAGCTAATGTTAGCGCCGCGGCGTTTTCGCGACGTCGTCAAATGTTGCATGAAGATGACGCAAATTGTTCGCAATCATGGAGGAAGGAAAGGACTGTTCGCAATGGATTACGAGCCTGCACTCAACGAGGGGACGGGTTCCAGAGCCTCTAAAGTCACTTCAGGTCTGAAAGTCTCGATGCACACGTGCGCTCAAACGTGATCACCCTCAGCGAGCGCGCGGCGCGCGAGCATCGAAGAGGTAACCAGGCTACAATGGAAAACAGGTTGAGGTAAAGTGCACATCCACAATGCAGCTTCATTCATCGAGCCTCGTTGCCTTGCCGAAGAAAGCCGACGAATCACACACGAAGTGATGATATCCCACAAAAGACTACACTCAAGCAATCAAGTCATTTATGGACTTTAATTATCACCACCATGATTGCACCATCCCTACGGCGGGCAAGAAGCCTGACGATGTTGGCCGCGAACATCCCTGACGCCCCATATTGTCCTGACAAGGCGGATAAAGCAAGAACCTCGGACAAAGTGCGAAGCACGGCTTTCGGCGCAAAACTACCGTTACTGCGGCGTCAAATAGGTAAGCGCTCTCGCGGGCTTCTTCCCGCACCCAGCGCGAGCGACGGGAGCGCTGTGACCGTAGACAAAGGGCATATACTCCCGTTTCTCGAATGTTTGGTTCGTTCAGTTAATTTGCACCAGATGCGGGCGCCAGCAGAGTAACTATTGGCATCCCCTTTGTATGCGAGTGGTGGTGAGTGTCACTTTGCTACGTTTCACGCAACAGGTGCAACGCTGTCAAAGCTGGCGCTCTTGTTTGCGCTGCCTACATCCGCGACCGAAAAGTGGTGCCTTCCTTGTAGTGAGCGAAATATAAATGCTTGCCAGCAGAGTTATTACATACTACATTTGTCATGAGCTTGATTAAATGCGCTTTTTTAGCTGATGACAACGCTTTAGCTTTCTCGTGCCTCAGACCATTCGGCCACAAACCAAGCGCGGATTAACACGCCTGCTTACTTTTTCATGCGGACTACTTCCGTGCCTTCCACGGCGCTGTACTACCTGATGTAGCGTACAAAACGGAGTATAGCATGAGAACAGGAAATTAATGTGGTTGTTTTATGTGTGTTGTACTCTCTTAAGTGGTATGCACTGGCGCACAGCCGCGGCGCTGCGGTACGACGCCGCCGGCCGTCATGCTTAGTGCGTGCGTAGCAGACGAAGTCCTGCTGTTTTCATCGCGTGTCGCATTCAGATTGCCGCACGAAACTACGTCGTAAACAAACGCCACTCCGGGTGGGCAGCTGCGCTGGTTATCGCTGCTCGAGCCGGTGGAGAAACGGCGCATCGACTTAGTTGGTTGCAGGGTTCCTCACGATTCCAAAATCGAAGCTCGGATAGTGGTTAGTGACAGCAACGCTCCCGTGAAAATGGAGAGCCGCATGTGGTTCAGGCGCATTTACGGGAAAGAGATCGGTGACCCTGAATCGCTGGAACACTGGATCGCTGCGGCGCGTGCATAACTGTGGATGGCGTATCTAGATACGTCGTGCTTAGAGGCTGTGCTCAGCTGTGCCCAACCTTTGATTTCTTAGCTCAACTATACATGTGACCTAGATATGGTGCTTCAGATTTTAAAATTAGGGTGACCTGCGAACTTTCTGAACGAGGGGTGCATCCCGAATTAGCGCAGGACGGCCACCAAAAAAAAGTTGAATGAAGGAACATATGTGACCTCGTCCTGTCTTAGATGCTGAAACAAGTTTTTAGGGTATGCACTTCGTTTTCGGTAAACTTGTGGCCTTCCAGGCGGCATTTATTTTATCGTAGATGATGTGAAGTCTGCGTCAGGGCGATGCTGCAAGCTCGCGAACTGGCACGGCTCCCTACTTAAACAGCTAATTTCTGCACAGTGCGCTGTGTTGGCTGAAGCCGACACGAAACAGCGACACGACACTGACAAAGTGTGGACATCAAGTGTCAGCTGTCATTTACTCTCGATAAAAAGCGCATGGTGCAAAATGGCATTACAGTGCAACCGGCCACCACCTGTTGCCCAGTTTGTTGCCCAATTCTGAGCCAGTGACAACCTGCGACCACCTTTGTATATATATATATATGTAAACAAGGGCTCGGAGTGTAAACATATATATATGTAAACAAGGGTAACGGAGTGGATTCCAAGAGAAAGCAAACGTAGCAGGGGACGGCAGAAAGTTAGATGGGAGGATGAGATTAAGAAGTTTGCGGGGATACAGTGGCAGCAACTGACAAAGGACAGGGTTAATTGGAGAGACATGGGAGAGGCCTTTGCCCTGCAGTGGGTGTAGTCAGGCTGATGATGATGATGATGATGAAACAAGGGCTCCAATGTGATGACAAGCCTTCCCAAGTCCGATCATTCGGATTCATTGTGTGTGGATGACTTCCACATTCCACACAAGACAGAATCAGTGCCTTCTTTCCAAGATTCACGCCGTAAATAGACACCACTGAGTGTGGCTGGGTCACCTGTCTCTTCCCGGGCCATCAATGTGCTTGAACCATAAGTGGCTGACTGGTTTCACAGAAGCGTTGTTGTCACTCACCACAATCTGAGCTTCATTTCTGGAAACATGAGGAACCCTGCACCCGTGACCAGCTTATGTCATTCCACCGTAACCAGCTCGAGCAGTGAAACCCAACGCAGCTGTCCATTAGAAGTGGCGGTCGTTTACGACGTAGTTTCAAGCAACTATTGCGCCAAGTGACTACAGGCCGAATCTCCGATGCACGTGGATTCCAAGTGGCAAACTAAATGCGACATGCAATGAAAATGCATAATGAATCAACACTTTACATGTAACGTAATGTAAGGCGTATAGCATTTGTATAACACATGCGTAATCATAGTCCTTGACGTCCCTTTCTTATGAATTAAGATATCGTTAGAGTTCTTCCAAGTTCCCGGCACGCTCGAGTTCAAATGGCATTGCTTGTAAAGGGGGGCCCTAACACAGTAATTCAGAATAAACTAACAAAACATCCTCATTTTCAAAACACATACAAAACTAGGCGATTTCCAAATTTAAGTCATGACTAGGGCCCGGAAATTTAGGCGTTTGCCTAAACATGCCTATAAATGCCTAAACGGGGGATTTTTGCACTTGCCTGCCTTTTTGTCATTTTTTAGGAAATACTACCTATTTAACCACACTTTTTTCCTATAAATGCCTAAATCCGGCACTCCAGTCCTTGGTGCCGTTTTTAAATTTTGAGACATCTGTCTATGTATGTCTATATATGGTGAAAGTCGCGCGCTGATGCATGTACAAAAGGCGCGGGTCTCGCCGAACGTTTTTCTCGAATTGTAACTTGAACGTAGTGTAACGAAGTGTAGCAAGAGGCGAGTTTGGAAAGAGACCTGACATACATTAGTGCAAACTTCTCAACATTGACGGAAAGGATGACAAAGTTGGAAAAGGCTGAACTCTCAATATATCAATCGTTAAAGGTAGTGGCAGAAGTACCAGCAGCACTTCGGCAACTGGAAGGAAAGGGCGCTACTGCTTCAACGAAGATGCAGCAATAGGGGATATTCAAAATTCCGCAAGTGCGCTTTCCCACATAACAATGTTGTCCCAAACAAGATGGCTAACCATGCGTTTCCAGCTGAAACAAAGCAAGTAAGACTGGTTTTTTGTTTGATTCTTCCAAAATACGTTTCTTACATTCTATCCACACCTTTAGCACCTGTCCTGTAGCCCACATAGTTCTTTTATAGCAAAGTCGGAAATCTTGTTTGGGGCAACATAGTTATGTGGGAAAGCGCACTTGCGGAATTTTGAATATCCCCTATAGACAGGGTGTCGAACCGGAACCGAACCCGAACCCTAAACCGGAACCGAACCCGAATTTTCGGCCGGAACCGGAACCGAACCGAACCCATAATTTTTTCGCCATCTTGGAACTGAACCCGAACCGGAACGATTCAAAGGAACCGTTCCGAACCGGTTCGGTACCCGGTTCAGCCCCATTTTTTTTTTGCATCTTGGCATACTTCTTGTTTCCGGACAAAATGAGATGATCTGGCGCATAGATTTAACCACCCGTAGCTGTCTGCGCTGGGAAGTGCGATAGTGGTACCCATTATATGCGACAGCAAACTTGCAGGAAGTCTGGGGCCTGGGAAGATGCCTAATTGACGCTTTTGTAATGTACTACCGCCAATTCTTTGTACTTCAGGTTTATGTGAAATCTTGAGCTATTATTCCTCCCCTTTTACATATTTGCGTAAATCTTTAATCAAATTGTTAGCACTGCTCTAACTCAATGAAGGACTATAGACACCAAATTTTTGCTTGCGTGCACATCTTTCAAACGATGCGTTAGACATTGGTGCACACGGAGCGCCGCGTGGTATTTCACCAACACATAATAAATAATTTATATTTGAATTTCTTCATGACCCTATTTCGGTTTCACCAACATAACGATGGCTGTGACGTGTAGAGCAAATTAGGTCGCGTGAGGTGCAATAAAATGGCAATACAACTGCTGATACGTCGTTCGTTGTGATTATAGGTCTTGAAGCCAGCTGATTTAAGTGCTAGAGTGAGTCAAAACAACGCATCAGTGTTTGTATTAGTTTTCCCTTGCCTCACGTGACCTAAAGTTGATTTATTTATTTATTTCAGAATACTGCAGGCCACTGCTTGGCCCAAGCAGGAGTGAACTTACATTGTTACATAACCAAAAGAATAAAGTTATTCAATATTAGCAGCACACGAATACCAAAAGAATAAAACCAAAAGAATAAACTTATACAATGTTAGCAGCGCACGGATACCAAAAGAATAAAACCAAGAGAATAAACTTATACAATATTAACAGCACACGGATACAAAACATGCGTATAAGCAATATTAGCAGGTAAGTAGACGATTTAACGCATCAGAAAAATTTTTCGAGGAAAAAACAGATTCCGGTACCGAATTCCAATCTTGCACTGTTCTAGGGAAAAAACTGTATTTAAAACTGTGAGTTTTGGCGAAAAGGGAAGTAAGTGAATGTTCATGAACGTTCCGAGTCCTTCTCACTAGAGGACGCTTAATGCACTCCGGAAGCTTCAGTTTATTTTTACCTGTTAAACTATTAAACAAGAATACCAATCTATTAATATTTCGGCGGATTTCTAGTGTAGGAATGTTATTTGACATCATTAACTGCGAGGGAGAGTCTTCCCTTTTGTATTTTCCGTATATGAACCTAACCGCTTTCCTATTGACTTTTTCAAGGACCATTATGTCCTTTTTCGTGTACGGGTCCCACACGACTGAAGCATATTCAAGTAAAGACCGCACACGAGTTTCGTAAGCCAATTTTTTCATGTGTGCTGGGGCAGTTTTTAGCTTTCTTAGTATCACAGCCTTTCTTCACAGCCTTGGTATCACAGCCTTTCTTAGCTTTATTCATATCACAGCCATCATTCGGTTGATGAAACCGGGACAGCATAGAAGAAAAAATTAGTTTCGAAATTATTTAGTGGCAGTAGGCGAATACCACACGGTGATCCATGTGTTCTAATATCTATGGCGTCATTTGAAAGGAGAAACACGCAATAAAACTGGGTGTCTCCCGAGGCCCGCTAAAGGTCTCGTTAAATCAGAGGAATGTCACCTTCGGAGGCTGCAAACTTTGTCTTTCAATAATCCAGCTACGCTTCACACCATTGAGCCCGAGTCCTTTTCGGCACAGTGCAAATTTTGTGGCCAGAAGGCAAACTTGTAACACATGGTATGGGCTTGTCAGAAAAATGACAGCATTGACATCATAAATCAGCCAACTCGGGAGGGCTGGGAGGCGGCCCTTTCCAGCTCGGACCTCGAGGAACAACGAGCCCTCGTCGCCAGAGCACGGGCAGCGGCTTTTACCAACGGCGTCCCGGACTAGGGACCCGATCAGCCTTCCCTTCAACTAAGGCATTGTGGCTTTAAATAAACGTTATCATCATCATCATAGTCATTTAAGCACCGATTGAGAATGCCTTCCTCTTATTTGCGTCATTTCTCACAAATAGATGAAATATTAGCGCGAGGATCCAACAACGTTGTGATGGTGGTTTTTGAGGAAAGGAAATGGCGCAGTACCTGTCTCACTTCTTGATGGCACCTCAACCGTGCCGTAAGAGAGGGAGGAAGGTGGGAGTGAAAGAAAAAAGAGAAACAGGTGCAGTAGGGGAGGCCTCCGGAATAATTTCTACCAGCTGGGGATCCTTAATAAAGAGCAACTGAATAGGTTTTAGAAATCGACGAGCTAAAAAGGGTCGAATGTGTGAAATTTCCAGGTAAAGTATGCGAAATCCTTTTGGCCTAGCATTTGAAACGCTGACGTAATCACCATTAAAATTGGGACGGCCTTCAAGCTTCTCCGCAGCGTACAACGCTAAGTGGGGGACACATGATGACGTCATCGAAGGTATCGGTACATTTCCAACGCATAAACGCCTGCTTTGAAGGAAAAAAAACCAATGCCACCGAAGGCAAAGCCCGCCGAACGTTGTTTGGCCTCGTCCAACGAGACACGGCAGGGCGTGGCTGACGGCAGCGGTAATTCGAAATCATACCCTCCGTGACGTCACACTAAACTTCCCCGCACTCCCCTGTTGCTTTGAAAATTGCAAAATTTAATCGTCGATTACGTCACTATTTTAAATGGTAGTGCAAAAAAAACTTAGCATGTTTTACCTACAGCCTATATATATTTGAATTCTTGAGTACCTCGATATTCTCAAAAAGTGGCGCAGTTGCCCTTTAACGTGCACTGACATCGCGCAGCACACGGTGCCTTTTGCGCTTCGCCTCCGTTGAAACGTGTCCCTCGGGGCCGGGTTCGAACCCGGATACACCAAATAAGTAACCGAGCGCCGTAACCACTGAGCCACCGCAGTGGGTAGTGCAACATATACTTTTGTAGGCGCTCATTGTCTCAGACAGCAGGTTCTAAATAAAACCCCTCACAATGCAGGGCAACAAAGAAAAAAAAATGGCTCATGACTGTGGAGCTCGGCTGCTCTGTCGCACGCCGAAAATCCCCAGCTGATCTCCGTTAATTTGGAGCCCTCCACTACACCGTCTATCCTATAGCCTCAATGTCTACTCGACACGTTAAACCTGCGATATTACTACTAGTATTTCCAAAAGGGGGATGTATAAATTGGTGCAGCTTCTTTTTTTTTGGAATCCGCATATTCTTGTTTGCAGCGACGGAAATAAGCAACGAAAGGCGGGTTCTTGGCAACGGTGGAGATGCACTAATAAGAAAAAAAAATTAAATACCGGATAATCAAACGGGCAATGCGGAAATATATGCGCTCGCTGGCATGCGTTAGTGATCACGCCCAGAAAGCATAGCTGCCAGAAAGGGGTTGTTTGTAGTTTTGAAAATAAATGCGTGAAACAAATTGGTGGACAAATGGTGCACGCCAGATTAACCACTCTTTATCACTCTATCAAGGGCGTAAAAAATTCTGTTGACGCAAAGGTTCCCTTTGATAGCGCCCCAGGAAAAGTCTCAAACATTCAATGTAGTGTAAGTATATCTCCTTCCTCGCACAATGCTGCACTTGAAAGAATGCTGCAGCTCAACGTCGCAACAAACATGATGCCAATTTCTTTGGTTTGGTTTGGTTTATTGGATTTTAACGTCCAAAAGCGACTCAGGCTATGAGAGACGCCGTAGTGAAGGGCTGCGGGAATTTCGACCACCCGGGTCCTTTAACGTGCACTGACATCGCACAGTACACAAGCCTCTAGAATTTCGCCTTCATAGAAATTCATCCGCCGCGGCCGGGATCGAACCCACGTCTTTCGGGTCAGGAGCCGAGTGCCGTAACCACTGAGCCACCGCGGCGGGGCTGTTGACATTTTGTGTCCGTGCAAAAACGAAGCGTTCTCAACCCATCCAAGAGTGCGTTTTTTATGATACTATTTTTATCAGAAGAGAGGAGGTTGACGTCATCATAATAAGTCAATGTCGTAATTTCTTACTGTACTATAGTGAGAAGCCACGATTAGCTGTGTTTTTGAAGATACTGAGCTATATGGGTTCGGGATATATAACGTGAGTCACAAAGGTGATGTCGAATAGGTGATTTAAATAAAATATGCTTGGTAAGTTCTGCAAGTTAAGTGCTCCCACGAGGCTCTCGTTGGGCGGCAGATGGACGGTGGAGGGATTCTCGCACATTTTCTTACCATTTAGTAAAGGAGGGGTGACTGGCAAGTCGGTTTCGGGGCGACGGAAGTGTGTCTGTCTGTATGTAGTTACCGATACATGGCAGTTTCTTTTCTCAGTAGTGCGCGGGAACGTAGAGGGCCGTGCGTCGGCAATCTTGGGGCCCCGTAATTACACTGCGTACGAGAAAGCCCCAACTGACTCAAGCTTCGAAAGAGACCTATTACTCGCGCAACGGCGTCTCCCAAATTGCTCAAGCAGGAGGGTCTTGTAGATCGAAAATCCACCGGCTTTTCGCCTTACACCTCATAAGGTGGATTATAGCGTATATATACATAGCCGATTTTCATCAATTTCGAGTTCATTTCATTTTGCGGCTCTTGCCGTAAATTCGTCTTTGCTGCGGACAATAAGTAAAATGGGTAAAGTGAGAACATCTCGCATTAAACAATTTTTCATGCTTAATTAACGCAGTAAACACGAAAAAAGAAAGACGGGAGACGACACGAGCGCTGACTAACAGCTGGTTATTTTATTCTGGGAAAAGTATATAAAGGCGCAGGACTCAAGGAACGACCCTAAAAACAGAAGAACAAAGGTTAAAACTTAAAAACCACACTGCGCATGCACACCACAGTTGAGTCATGACGTTTTTTTCAACGAAATTCTAAGACTATCTTCCATAATAGACAGCAATCCTCTATCTCCTGGACCTCACACGGTTGCCAAGAAAGCCTTACTCCTTATCTACCAAATTGATAGATGGTGAGGCAACACGCTCATCAGCTTCCTTCCTGGTCATATAGGCCTCGACCAACTCCCTACTTATGCAAACAGGGTTATTAACACGACACTTGTCTTATCTGCGGGGTAAGCAATCGTTGCACTCGCTGCAATGCAAAGCCAAGTTGTACGACACCGCTACTTTTTCACCCATCTGTGACGTTCGAACAAATGCTCATTGCTTACCCATTTAGAAAGACAAGTCTCCTGCTTATTCACCCAGATCGAATTTGTAGGGACATGGTGGAGGCCTTTATGATCGGGAAGGAAGCAGATGGGCGTGTTGCTTCACCATCCGTCAATTTGTAGAGAAGGAGTCAGGCTTTCTTGGCAACTGTGTGAGGATCAGAAGATAGGGAATTGCTGTCTACTATGGAATATAGTCTTCGTATTTCGTTGAAAAAGATGTCACGACTCGACTATGCTGGGCATGCGCAGTATGTTTTTTAGTTTTAATCTTTTTTCTTCTGTTTTTTGCATTGTTCACTGTGTCCTGCGCCTTCATACACTTCTCCTAGAATGTAACAACCAGTTGTTAGTCAGCGTCTGTGTCGTCTCCAGTCTTCCTTTGTCCTGTTTATTGCGCTGCTTAAGCATGAACTCTTACCAGCTAGCCCAGTTTTATGTTCTTGTAAACAAATCTTTGCATTTTTTATTATGTATACCGATGTGCCGGAAAAATGAAAACGCATAGCAGGGATGACAAACTCATCTGCGTTCAATTTTTTTTTTGTCCTGAACCCGTTTGAACCGGTTCGAACCGGTTCGGGACGGTCTGAACCGGTTCGAACCGGAACGAAATGGCCCTCTGGAGCCGAACCCGGAACTGAACCCGAAAGGCGTGAACCCGAACCCGAACCGAACCCGAAAAAATGCCGGTTCGACACCCTGCCTATAGATGCCTAGACACAATTTCCCAAATCAGAGACTTTCTTCGCAGAGACGATACGGCCACATCACCTGAAGGTCTAAGCCTTTATCAACTCTCGTGTTTTAGGTTCGCGCCACTAAGTTCATGTTATGTCAAAGAAGCCTTTTAAAGTACAAAGCTATGCTTAGCGAAAACCGAAGGCGCTTCAAGTTCGAAAACCTGAGAATGTGCTTTATTGCTTCAGTTGAGGACTGCGTAAGCTCCGTGCTTGAATTACAAATCTGGCACTTATGAATAAAGAGTATTACTCAAAGCACCTATTTTCGCTTTATAGCGTCTATTTCAATATTTTTTAGAGCCTAGATGCCTGCCTATTTCGGGGTTCTTTAGTGCCTAAATTTCCGGGCCCTAGTCATGACGCATGACTCAGCACTGTACAAGTAATGTAAGGTGTATAGTGTTGTACAAACATTATGCATAGTCATGAATGATATTCATTCTGCAACATAGCATGACTCAGCACTTCAATGCTTTCACATTCTCGCATGTAAGCAGTCTTAAGCGTGTGTGCTGAATTTTCTTTTCCACCAACAAAAGCTATTTTACATGTTCTAAACTATATTGCCTTGATTCTGTAATGGTTCGTGCAATTTCTGAATTCTGCTTTTATGCCCCGAGTCTTCTTTTGCTCGTCTCTAGTGCCGATGCTTTAATTTTGCTTTCATTATCATTGAACCCAAAGCTACTGGAAGGCTCGCCACTTTGATGTCTACGTATAGCTTTACAGTGTACCAGAACATGGTTTCAAGGCAACCTGAACTAGCCGAGCCTGTGTTTCCGTCTGGTTTTCGCTCTTTTCAGCTCTGTATTCGTGCAATGATTCTTTTGTCCCCATTTTTTGTCTCCATTTAGCTGTTTCAGTTTCACGGACTCTTTTTGATGTTTGTGACAACTTTCTTTTTCCTGTTGTAACCTCCGTAGCTTGCCTTGAACTTTCTAGTCCTTTTCCTCCACCACATGTGCGCATTTTCACTGTACCAATACCTGAAAACTTTGGCTGCCCACCTCTTCGCATCTGCAGCACCTAGTGTCACACTCCAGTCGAGTCGACCATATCGAGGAGAAGAGGCTGAGAGCACTGTGAAGTCTCTGGAGCTTCGCAGCCTCACGGGAACAAAAATGATAATGAATACTTCAAGAAAGAGTCTGTTGTGCCGTGGGGCAACACACTAGTTTAATCAACCTATGATTCATGAAAAATGCAGCGGCTCGGGGCTAATCCAATTTCACTGGCAATCTGGGTTTTCAAATTTGCCGGCACTGTAATCGGTTTTATTGTGTACAGATTATGTTTTGTGCAGCACAAAGCCTTTGCCATTTATGCAGTCCATCAAGTTTTATATTATGCCTTAAAAAAAATGTAAGTGGAGCAGCAGTTACGGGCACAAGACGAAGATTTCCAGACTGATACAGTTGGCTTTGAACAGCACGAGGTCTGCACTCCTGTTTAGGCCATCACCTCACTCTCATGGCTGACACTTCATTGGCAATTGGTTTGGAGGGACATTAAGAGACATACGCACTGGTGAGTGCATTTTTTTTTCTTTTTTTCATTCACTTCATCTGCACATCCCTAATTCGTCGTAAGAGCAGAAGTCTGTGCGGTATTACTCCTTTTCGGAAGTATTCATGCGAAAGCATATGGCTCATCGGCAACGAAACCCGGCATTGGTGCTGACCAGCAGCAGTGGTCCCATACGTCACAGTAGTATCATAGAAAAATAAATTTCTTCTGAAGGTGTGGGGAACTGAACCCAGGACTTTCAGATTGCGAGGCAAGCATGCAACCCCACAGACCACAAAGCCGCGCTGCTTCTTGGCAAACAAAGGTGGACCTGTAGTAGGTGTGTCATTAGAAGGGAAGAGACAAAATTTACCTGTACTCGTCCGATACGAATAGTGTCATGTACAAGCCAGATGCTGCTCTGGAGAAAACAAACTTCCGCTAAACCAGGTGGACAATTTAATACACTAACTACATTAGCCAGCGACATTTGAGTAGAGGTTCCTGACACTGATAACACAATATACTCTTAATGCTCTTCTATGATGACGTCCATATACGTGGTGGCACCTTTCCTGCGCCTACTTTTCGACGTTACAGAAATTAGAAAGGATAAGCTAAAGTTTTCACTCTCTCCTTCATCCCTTCCATCACAGTGTGGTTGAGGTGTGTACCAGGAGTGAGAGAGTTACTGAGCAAGCACTTTCTTCGCATGCAAAAAAAAAAAAAGGTTGGGCCCAACATGGCATTCCAATTGGATCCAGTTGGAATCAGATGAACCCAACAGGCAAGCCAAATGGACACGTGAATCAAACTGGTTCTCCTAGTTCTAGGTGGTTAGCCCAAATGGTTCTACCTTTCTATTTGAATCCAGTAAAATTGGGACAGCAAAGTGGAACATCAAAATGGAATGTATGGAGCATTCCAACTGGAGCTTCCAAATCGGTTCGAATACACAATTGGAAATTTTCCTGTTCGAAAGTCCAATCGGAAGCCAATGATTTCCTTGACTGGGATCTGCACATTGCTCTCTAAAAACTTGGAAAAAAGATATTTGCAGCCTATCTCAACAATTGTTTTAGTCGCTTCCACCATCACTGCAGTCATACAAGTGCCACTGACTCCAGGAAAAGGGTCCCATGAAAGTGGTATATAACCTAATAAAGTTAACTCAGTGGATATGTACTGACCACTATCATGTTGTGCTGCCTCTTCAAGTTTGTAGTGTTCCTATGGTTTGTGTGTCATGTAAGCTTGCCTGTAGCCCACATGGAGTTGCCACTTGCACTGGGAGCTAGAACTGGAATATCAAAATGGAATGCCCAGTCTACTTCAATTGCAGCTTCCACCAATTGGTTCCAAATGCACAACTCAAAAGTCCGCTTCGAAGCCAATGGTTTCTTTTGTGACTGGGTAGCACTTCCAGTTGGTTCCAAATGTGCAATCGAGAATTTTTCAGTCTTTCATGAAAACCAAAGTGGACCCCTTATTATTATTATTCTTTTTTTTGCCTGCGTTACCCGTATTCAATTTTAATTTTGTGCCACCATCTAACGTTCTGCAGCATGCCACTGTGGTGGCTTGGTTACGGTGCTCAGATAATGACCTAAAGACGCGGGTTCAATCCTGGCCGTGGCAGTCACATTTCGATGGACACGAAATGCTAGAGGCCTGGGTACTGTGCGATATCAGTGCACATTAAAAAACCCCAGCTGGTTGAAATTATCCAAAGCCCTCCTCTACGGTGCCCCTTATAGCCTAGGTCACTTTGGGACATCAAACCCCATAAACCAAAAACCAATGTTCTGTAGCAAAACAAGCATCCTAGTGGTACTGTTTGCATTTACAAACATTGCTGTGGTAAATTTTATAACTAGTGCAGTTGGTAAAGTAGACTAGTGATAGTGTACATTACAGTTCAGGAGGAAACAAAAATAGGATTTTTGCACTTTGTGTAAACAGCAGTTTGTGCACCAATACTCGCCCTACACGACAGCATAAAAAGACTCCTACTAATGGTGTTGTATTGGGTGGCTAAGCACGTGGTCGTCATTGTCACTTAAGTATGCATCTCAGCTGCGACGTGTGTATGATCTTTTAATTGTTCTATCTCCTCTTCTATCTGCACATGGCAGTCATGCCGGCGTCATTCCTTCTGACTTGGCAGTTCGCATTGCGACCATGAAGTGCTGCGATCTTGAATCCAGATGCCCAACCTAAATTGGTGCTGTGCTGTTCCTCAGAGCTTGGAAATAGTGGAACAAGGTGTGACGAACGGCTTCTGGGCCCTTGTGCTTAGCTCGCGAGTGCATGACAAATTTGTGGAAGCGCCTTGCACTCATAGCTTCCACTCCATAGTGAGAATGAGTTTCACCTAACATGTCGATTGCAAGAACGCCTCTTATCGGGCTTGTTTCTCCAGTGGTGTAGTGCTGAGCAAAGAAAGCAAAATCTTGGAATCCCGCTCCACTGCATTTCCTTTCTCTGTAGTGGACTTTCCAAAGCCCTATTCTGATTTCTCTCGCAGACAGGGCAATGCAATCCGTGCCTAACTGTATGACAATGGATCGAGCCCCGTGCGCAATACAGTAGTTATAAGGTGAACGAAGGACCCCGCTGAAACATTCAAGCATCGAAGCCTAAAGAGTTAAGTTTCTTCCTTTTGCGAAACTTGAGCTTCCAACGCAGATCTAACAACAGATTTGGGGCTTTCTGTCCTGTCACCCAAAACGACCTGAAAAGTACTTCCAGTTGTTACTTCTGATTTGCTTAATTGGCACCTCCTGTTGGAGGCATAAACCACTCAAGGAGACTGAAGCAATTAAGATGCTCTCTGGCTAATGTAAATTGTTCCCTCTGCTTTGTGCTTAGGCAGCACATTGAGACATGGCTTGGTTCAGCTACAGGGTGTCCACCAAGTTGACGTTTCTAAATTCCCAGAGTTTTCCAGCTTTTCCTTGAGTGTTACTGTAAAATTCCGTAAGTGACATATATGTGTTTTACGTCAAGACAGCCTCACAAAATGCCGCCTTATGCTGCCACTCTCAAGTAAGGAGTTTAAAAAAGATTGTCTGCAAATCCAGTTCGAATAGTAAGCAGTGGTGTTTATTTCATTCAATAAGAAAATGGGAGGAAAAGAGGTTACAGCAATTCGAATATCTTCGAAAAAAGAACAAATGATAAAACCCATTGCAAATAAAGTTGAACATTTCCAAATATGAATAGTAAAAAGGGACTGCCTACCGAACCAAACATCTTTGAATGAGATATTTTTATCTAATGATAGTAACCTCATTGGTATGGGTCTCAACTTTTTTTTTTATTTGCAACACTGTAAGCGTTTGTGGGCTGTTACAGGGTAGGAAAGAAAAAATAAAGGCACATTGCGACAAGTCAACTTTTTCACAAGCAAGGTTCTCTCTGTCAGTAAACATACTGTATTTACTTGTGTAATTTGCGCACCCCCAATTAATTACCTCACGTATGTTACGCTGCCTGCTGCACCAGACCACCAGCATGCATGCGGGCGCACGCACGACAGGCTTGTGAAGATCGGCATGGCCATGCGAGTGGCGAGGGGACAAACTGTGCGCCGTTTAATCAGTTTGCTCGCGCTGGCAGGCGCTGTCCTGGACGAACAGTTGCATGCATGCCGGAATCCGAAACTCTGTTCAGTTTGCCACTAGTCAGCTGGGCCGCAGGTGAGGGCGCCACTTTATCGTGTTATCTCCATTTGGCTCTGCCTGCTGGCTTCGCTACTGCATCTATTGCTTTGAGCTACACACACACACACCATCTTTCCATCCTGTGAGGGATGACATTACATGGGGCGGGAGTGGGGTATGCGTCTTATATTTGGAGTGAACTTTCCTTTTTCTTTTTGGCCAGCGAGGGGTGCAAGTTGTGGGGGGTCGATGTGTAGGTATCTATGGTATCTATTGCGCATTATGAAGCTTGTACAGTATTTTAGGACGTGGTCCCAAAATTGTAGTGTAATTTGCCCACCCCCTTTTCGAAGGGAAAAAAGAGCGCAAATTACGCAAGTAAATGCGGTAGCTATAAAAAAAGCATAGCTTTAAATAACAAATAAGAGCGACAAATCACAACGGAACATTGTAAAGTCAACCTCGATCATCCCCACATACTCTCAGATTGCGCACAACGCCTTAATGTTGTTTCACTGGTTTAGAGAATTTATTTTGTTTTGGATAAAGGACATCTGCATCTCAACATCAGCCGACACTTTGTTTTTTGAGCTGAAGTTCTTTCGCACAAGTGGCGGCACGCTTCCTTTCCTCTTCATTCCTCAATGCATTGGCCCTTTCTTCTGTTGTCCTCTTCAGCTCCTCTTTTCCACCATGCATTTGCCCCACAAACCATTTGAAGCATCCTCTTGGTCAGCTGTACACTGGAAAATCCTACAACCGACAACACGGTGTCAAAGATGATTGGTTGGGTGACAAGAGACTGTTCCTTCTGATTTTAGGCTAGACATTCCTTGTTAATAGAAAATCCCCGCTTGACAAATGCATTTCCTTGCAAAAGAGAGAGAACCATCTTGGCAAAAGTGAGTAGTTCCTTGTTTGAACCACGCATGCCCACCCTAGGGCATCCAGTCAATCTGCTCTTGCCAATAATTTTCAGCACTGCTTTTGTCAAGGCTAAGTTATCCTTGTTTGTAGGTCCATGTACCATGAATGATCAGCTCCTGCTTCCGTCATCCATTGGTTCTCTGATACAACTACTACAAGTGCAATAGTTAGACACCTTTCCCCAAGCCCGGGAATCAGCGCTCACACAGGATCGAGCGGTGACGATTCCCTCGACAGCTTGAATGTCAAGGGCGACCTTTCCGTGATCTTTTTGGCGCAGTTGTTCACGAAAGTGTTGCAGTCCCTTTTGAATTCAAGGATAGTCAAATATGAAACTTTAGGAGCCTTTTGGAGTGCATTCATTGCAGCACCGAAATCCTTGGTTCCGGTGACCGTTGGCTTCAGTCGTGTTTTCCTTTCACTTGCATGCTGTTCAGCTAAAGTCAGTCTTGGGCGCCACAACAACGTTTGCAGGATGTTCCATGTAGACCTTTATCAACTTCAATGGACTGTCCACTGCCATCATTTCTTTCTTCACTATTTGACTTATAAATTACCACAGAAAGGTTTCCAATGTTGTACCAAGAAATGGAAGCATAGGCGAATTGTCCTGGAACCTAGGCGAGAACAGCTGTAGTTCCTCAGCTCCTCTGCGATAGCATGCATAAAGGTTAGCTTTGTAAACAGCAGAGGATCACGAATAGTTGGTTCAACCACACCGAAAGTGGCGTTAGTCGGTCACTTGTTCTCGTCTCAACACGACGCAATGCACACCTTTAAGTATGCAGGACCTCAATAGCCCTCGAAATAACATGAACATTCTCAAGCCAATGCATAGGGCAAAACTTCGAATGGTGAATGTTGCTCCCAGTCATACATGTGCATTCAGCGCATTGGGCAGCTACGCATCTGAACAAGTTGTACATAGCCCACAGAAGCTACATGAGCCGCTGCGGTGGCTCAGTGGTTACGGTGCTCGGCTGCTGTCCCGAAAGACGTGGGTTCGATCCCGGCCGCGGCTGCCGAATTTCGATGGAGGCGAAATTCTAGAGGCCCGTGTACTGTGCGATGTCAGTGCACGTTAAAGAACCCCAGGTGGTCGAAATTTCCGGAGCCCTTCACTACGGCGTCCCTCATAGCCTGTGTTGCTTTGGGACGTTAAACCCCAATAACAAACCGAAGCTCCATGAGTTGCCACCCTGTTGTCGCGTGTCCAGTTTTAAACGCGCTGCTCACTACATGATGACCACAGCTTCCAACTTGGAGAATTCGACAGCAGTCACTGGATGCACACAGTTCTTCTTGAACACGTGGAGAAACTTCATGTCTACATTCGGCCTGTCCGTGTTATCTGAATGATTTTCGATCGTGAGAGTCCATCCGTTGCACTTTTAAAGACGGACGCCAAATCTTTAGCTTGCATGCACCCGTGAAAGCATGACATCAGGTAGTACGTTTGTGCTCTACGTCCAACGAAAAGCATTTGCTCTTTTTTTGCAACTTTGTTTCGCGATTTGTCAAATGCTATGATGAAGCGAGAGGCTTGGCTCGCTTCCGACATGAGGCTCTCCTCCAGGAATAGAGAAGCTGATGCCACAGCAGCACAGATGATGTGTGCGTCATAACAGCATTGAGACACCAAGTCACCTCAGCATTTATGACCTTTATAACCTGCTGAAAGATATCCTTTACAGCACGCTCCGTAGCTGTAGTTGAAGCAGCCGAAAGCTGCGGACGGCGTTGTTCTCAACGGTGGCCGCCGTTTTGTTTGCCGGTGGTGTCAAAAATGAAGCTAGAGACAGCGTCCTGGCTGCAGTTGCGGCCAGTCAGCGCTTCTTTCAGCGTGACTTACCACCTCTATTGTTCCCATGTTACTGAGTGAAAACTGCTTTCTGCATTGCACACAGTACACTGCGTTAGCGTTACTCTGAACAGGCCTAACCTAGGCAGCAAACTTGTAATGTTTCGGTTTTGCCCAGTATTGGACGAAAGTGCACATGAAGGCCAACACGCTGTGCCAACGCAGTAGTGCTACAGCAGTAAAAAAAGTAGTAGTAGATTTTGCCATCAAAAATCAGTAGAAATCAAAAGATTTCCCTATATGCTGGGGTCACTTGTTTAAATATGTTTTCTCTTTGCATTTGCAGCATGGGTTGTCCATTTATTGCAGTACGAAGTAGTAACAAACAAAGAAGCGCCACTGTTGTATATAGCAACAGCCGCAGGATAGCAGCATCAGGTGCACGTCTGGGCCAAGCGGGCCGGCCACTAGTCCATGACCAGCCAACGGCAACCACGGTACGACATTAAACACTCTAATTATCAGCTGCGGGTTCGGGCAGAGTATAGAGGAAATCGTATAGGAATTATAGTAACCTGATAACATTATTGAATTCCTATCTTCCTGCCGGCACTGTTTCACGAAATGAATTGCGATTTCAGCTGAATGAGGTATGAGGTTGACGTTCTTGTACCCCGAATTCTGTACATAGATGCATATTGCGTCAATGCTGTTATTCTTTGCTTATTTTGTGAATGACTGGGCTGCTGTTTCTCTATTTTTTTATTTACCTGCATTTATGCGCTATGTTATTGTATCAGCCCCCCCCCCCCCCCCCCCCCCCCAACTGCAATGCCAAATGCGCTCTGTGGATAAATAAATAAATAAAGAATAACTGGTGGCAGCGCAAAAAATGCTCCCACGAAAGTCGACAGTCAAATCAAAGTATGGAGCACTCTGTTGGAGGTGTTGGTGGGTATTCATTCACATTGACTAGTTCAGTCCAATCATAGAAATAAGTGCTGTTAGCTTGTATATACACTGACTAGAAAATAAAACATCAATAACTAGAAGAAGAAATGACTAGTGACTTTTACAAATTTCTTAAGGGGGACATGGGTCTTAGATCATTATTTTTATTTACAGACCAAATGCAATGAAACTGTACAGACTTATTCAGTTTTTTCTGCTGATTTCAAATATGCAATTTGTTTATTTCTAGGCCAATTAGTTCCTTAGATATTATATATATCATGCCATTGTCTGCTGAAACAATAGAAAAGAAATGGGCCACCAGAAATTTAATTTTAATGTGTGGGTAGATATTACAATGTGTGAGGAATGCAACGCTGGAAGCAGTTTTCAGCTTTTTGTCCGTGTGGACAAATGGGCTTAATAGTTAGTTTCATGTGTGTCATGTTTTCTGGCACTGCATGTCTGGTCAACTCACTTGAAAACTAACCTTGAGCCCATTTGTCCACACGGTCAAAAAACTGAAAACTGCTTCCAGCGTTGCATTCCTCACACATTGTAATATCTACCCACATATTAAAATTAAATTTCTGGTGGCCCATTTCTTTACTATTGTTTCAGCAGACAATGGCATGATATATATTAATATCTCAGGAACTAATTTGTCTAGAACTAAACAAACTGCATATTTGAAATCAGCAGAAAAAACTGAATAAGTCTGTGCAGTTTCATTGCATTTGGTCTCTAAATAAAAAAAAATGCTCTAAGACCCATGTCCCCCCTTAACTTTTTCACTGACTAGAATATATCGCAGAATATAATTCAGAGAAACAAATGACTAATGACATCTGCAAATCCAGAGCAGCAACAAGGAAATTAGTCGTCACTTTGGCCTTCACCTTAGCAGTTTTTTCATCCTGCAGAGCAATGGCTTCTCAACACTAAATCCGTAGCACGTTGAAGTGGCAATCAGGTGCTTGGTATGCAGCGAGCCACATACAATGTCCGTTGTTTCGTTGCTTGGTTTTTAACTGGTTAACAGCAGACAATGCCCTTTCGAATGCTGCACTAGAAAGCGGCAAACTTAGAGTGGCCGATACAAACTCCTTGAGTGCAGGGAAGACCATGGTTTCATCATTGCGTCTCACTTGGAATACTGAGCCCCAGAACTCGTGCAAGGTTGCTTCCGTTTCTATGTCTTGGTCTGTGTCCCCGAGGATCCCATCCTCCATTCAGCGTCCAAGCTTTGCAAGGACTTCTCAGCAACCACATACGGGAATGATCCTGCTAGGGAGGGGTGGGGGGGGGATGGGATTTGATGGAGCTGACCTTCTCGACAACAACGGGGTCTAGAAGCTCTAAGTTTGCCAAAGTAGGTTCTCGGAAGGGCACACGCTTCATAATCTGCTCCTCGATGCTGAATTTGAGGCACAGTAGTTGAAAGAACTGGCTCTGCTCTGATGCAGTCCTGCAGTCTTCGGACGAGAGAAAAGCTGTCACCTGGCCTCCAAAGCAATGTGTCCTCTAGAAGCAGAAGGAAAAGGCCGCAGGCTTCTGTGTCGGAACTGGTGCAGCACAGAAAACCACAAGCAGGGGTTTGGAGTGAGGCAAAGATCTGGCTACTGCCCATACGTCTCCGCAAGTAAAGCCAAATGCTGCAAGTTTTTCTTTTTCATTTGATTGTAGCGTAATGTGCTTGGCAACACACACTAGGCTTCCCTTTGCGCCTAGTGCCTTTATACAGTCCTCTGTTGCTTAGCTCTAATGGTGATTTTCACGAAATCGACGATGCCATGCTGTAGAGCAACACCGCGAACTATCCCAAGAATGATCAGCGCACGCGGAACCGTGCCATTTACTTCATTGCGGTGCTTCCCTCAACCCTGAAGATATCATATCTTCCCTACAAAAATAGACCTTAGAAGCGCTGTTACGTGCATGCTTGCATACTAACTAAATAGAAGATCCAATATACACGTGTCATAGCGAATCTTTCTGGTGCACACCATACATAGCACAGGAATAGGAAGCTTTTCTTTCCTACATTAGTGGAGCACTTGCAAGACCATGACAGCACAGCTCTTATCTAGCATTCAGCCTATATTTAAAAAAAAAAAAAAAGATATTTACCTGGACAAGAGCAGTTATGTAAATAAGAGGTGCTAATTGTTAACATCGCTAAGCAAGTGCTGAGCACATTACAAGCGCAAAGAATTTCGTGCTTGACAGTCTCTGTAATGACAGGCCTCAGTACAGCATGCATGTATGGCGATATGATGCTTTGTTATCCACAAAAAAAAAAAAAAATACGGTGAGGGGGTACGGTGTGGTGATTTCATACTGGTTCTTTTTGCACTTCGTTATTGCCCTCATGAATGCCTTGTTATGCCTGGAATCAGTCAGACGTGCGGATGATAAGAATCAAATTGAATCGAAAGAAAATAATTGTGGCACGGTGGCCTTACATTCATTACATCCCTTTCATCAAATCCTTATAAACAAACTGAGAGTACAAAATGCGGTCAATTGCTTCAGAAAACAGTGCACGAAGAAGACAGTCTCACTTTTCCCCCTCTCCACCTGTACACACAATTAGAAATCTGCATTCATATTCAATGTAGCACGCAGTCAATAAATTTTTGAAATGCAAAAGGGTGGATCTTTATCAGTTAAAACAAAAACGAGAATGCCTTGCCAAATTTTCAAGCCTCGTTTCAGCCCCAGCAGCATGATAATCGGTGGATCTTTTGCTTGCCTGTGCTGCTAAATACATAGTTCTTTAATTCGACTGCTGTACAAAAGTCTTCGTCGATGCCATTAATTTTCAGTTCTTGACAAAACGCATGTCAACCATCTACTGCTCCAGTTTCACGCCAGCTGTTTTCAAATGCCGGACAGCAATTTCTTCCCCGTCTTCTGTTTATTCCTTTACACCCCTGAGGAACGTAGGACTGGCTCACACGAGGTTATCACCATCAATAAACAAACAAATGTGAGTTTGTCACAAAATTTTAAAGGAAACGCTAATCTGCCTAGGCTGTAGAAGGACTCCTCCATAACACCGCCATACTGGATTATTTGAGGTTCCCCTCTAAATTGTGAAAATTGCCAACATACCCACAAGTTACAATGCAAAACGAAAAGCTAGCATTAGAGACAATTCGCAGGTATTGGGCACGTGGTAGGTGTCTACATGGTAGCAGTGTTGCCTGGCTAATATATGTACAGTTGCTACGATCCCAGGACATCTTAGGTTATTTCCTATGAGGTTTTGCATGCTGCAGCCCAAAGATATGTTTATTATTTCATTTTTCATTTTGGCAATTCATCGTTCACATTTAACCATTCTTAAAGACTAGTATGCAAATATCAAGTATTCTCTAAATATATAACTTGGTTTGTTACTACTTTTTTGCAGCAGCAGCAGCAGTTTCCAATAGATAACACCAATCACAGCACAGGAGCTATATACAGGGCTTGAACAGATTCAAAAGGGGTAAATTCAAGGAATTCCAAGGCCCTGTTGGAGTGTTTTCAAGGACTCAGCATAATGCTACAAGCAGCAGTTCTCAACGCAACTCCATAGTCAATATATCTGTTACCAATTTTACTGAACGAAGTTAGGAAAACAAAACATCTCAAGGAACGGTTTGTATTGCACTAAGCTGCCAAAATAAATAGTCAATAAAAAACTGCAAACAGCCACCAATTCTGGAAAACTGCAGGTGGCAACTTCGAAGGAGCTCCTGCTGCTTTTCCAAAACCTTCTGGTTGAGGCTATGCTGTTCCTCAGCCCTGCTTTTGTGCAGCCTTCCTCACACTATTGGATTGGACAACATATGTATGATCATCAGCTGCTTCTGCCTTTTCAGCTTCTGCCTTCAGCAATCCGCTGAAGCCTGGAGGTCGGTTATTGTTGCCCCGAGTTTCTTTTGCTTTTTTTTTTTTCCATCGCGTCATCTCTTTGTCAATGCAGCACCTTTGATAGCCTGATATCAGCACATTGCTTCTTTTTTTTTTCTGCTTTCAGATATGCACCATACAGCTGCCTGGCAGCTGATACAGGAGTCCTCAGCTCTTTTGTAATAGGGACATTAAGAAAGGCCCCTGCCCTGTCCACAGCGTTGTACGCGAAATGTTGCGAAACATACAATGGGTATTTCAGGTTTTCTGTAGCAACCTGGCGGTTCACGCTACACCTCGCTCCACAGTGGCCTGTCCATCACCGAACACGAGAAAAAGCTTGACAACTTTCCAGAGTTCCCCGTATGATGAATTAAACTTCATCAGCTCAGACAAGAACTCATCCAACCTGTTTACATTCTTCTCAAACATACGCAGGTTATGCATCTCTTCCTGCAGTAACTCTCTGTACTCCCCTAACAGCATCTCTTCGGTGCTCAAACATTCTGCCCGCTGTAACGAGGCTATCCAACACTCTTCTCAAGCCGGCCAGGCATTCATTCATCTGGTTTAACGCATATTTGTTGTGGGTCTAGAGAGGACAAACTCCTAACGATTGGGAACCTCAGTGGGCTTCTCTCGAGCACCTTCCTTGTCACACTGATCAAGAAGTGTTAGCATTCCATGCGGAACTGGAACACATCTTTCTGGCTTGCTTTACTGCTTCTGACAGTCTCTTCTGCAGCATGGCCTACAGCCACCTTTTCAAGTGGAGTGTGGTTCTCTGTGCTTCCAATGTCCACCGTAGGCAGGCCAGCAACTCCTTTTGCCAAAGACAAGACCGAGTACTTCAGAAACTTCGTCAGTAGCTTCCCGACTACAGTTTCCAAGTCCCTTGCAAGAAAGAATACCATGGGCTTATTGATAAGTCTGGTACTCCATGAGGAATGGCTTGAGGGCCATGGCCACACCCAGTGAAAATTGAAGCTTTGCTAGCATTAAGACATCACTGGCAAACTCTCATAAGTTGTGAAAGGATCCAAATTTTGGAGGCTAACTTCTTTCTTCCTTCTGAAGTTTGCTTATCCCAGGAATCTGCTTTGCAGTCAGGTTCTTCAGCCGCAACAAGCTGGGTACAGAAGCAACTGCAAAATGCAATGCCGTCAACCGCCATAACGAAGCTTAAATCTGATTGGACTGAATTGGCTCAGTTGGCTTCAGAGCCCAGTGGTTCCAATGTGGCGAACTGTCGTGCAAACGTCGGCTATACTGACACAAAATATTTTCTTTTTAACAGCTGAAACGCTGATATTGAAACACGCATAGAAAAAAAATGCAAACACTGCAACTTCATTTTTTTTTTCCTTATTAATAGCCATCTACATGTGCTACACTAAAAATTCAAGGATTTTCAAGGAGCAGCAAAAAATCCCGGATTTTCAAGGGCCTTGAGAACAAAATTTTCAGATTCAAGGGTTTTCAAGGACTTGTGCGCACCCTGTAATGGTACTGAATATACACGTATGCACCAATTACGAGGCTCTAATGACAAGTTTGTACGCTTTCTATTTGCTTCAAACTGGAGCCTGAAGTCTAAGCCACGCTGGCTGCTTTGCGATCATTTTTAATGCATTTCCTCTAGTGAGGTGCACTTAAAGTAAGTCAGACCATTTACATTTCCAGAGCTGTAATTGAGCTTTCCGAGTCATCTACACCATTATTACAGGAAGGCTGTTAGAGGTGAAAGCCATTTGCTTAGCTCTTGTCAATGTTGGCCTGCTAGTTAAGGGGGGACACTGGTCTTGAAAAAAAAAATTTTATTAATGAAGTCACAGTTACGAAATCTTCAGGGAATGTGTATTTTTGTGTGCTGATTCTAAATATGTCATTTAATTTCATGTAAAACAATTCCTTGAGCACTTATGCACTTTTTATGCTAGTATTTTGCGGAGAGTTTTGGAGAAAATTTGCTGCGGGAAACTGGCTGAAATGCATGCCATTGGGTTCTCTTGACACCAAGGAATACAATAAGGGTGAAATTGTCTTCCTGCCTATCATAGAACTTGAGTTATAGAGTTTTAAAGTTGTCGCTTCAGAAATGAGAAGGAAAGTGTGTATTCCTGTTTATGAAGTGGCAGCTTCCGTACCCTATTACTCAAGTTCTATGAGAGCCAGGATGATAATTTTACCCTTATTGTATTCCTTGGTGTCAAGAGAACCCAATGGCATACATTTCAGCAAGTTTCCTGCAGCAAATTTTCTTCCAAAACTCTCCGCAAAATACTTGCATAAAAAGTGCATAAGTGCTCAAGGAATTGTTTTACATGAAATTAAATGACATATCTAGAATCAGCGCACAAAAATACATGTGCCCTGAAAATCTCATAACTATGACTAAATTAATAAAATTTTCTTTTCAAGACCAGTGTCCCAGCATGCTCAAGTCAGCGCGGCCAAAGGGGACTGCAGGGTATTATTACATCATAAGCAGTAGTCCAGATAAATGTCGCTAGTTTTATCCTTTTCTGCAATTGATGAGCAAACGGAAGCTCAGGAGCATGGCAGAAAAGTTCAATTGTCTCTTGTACACCTTATTCCTGTAGTCCCAAGCTACGATAGATCTGGACTGAAATAATGCAGGTCACCTAATGGCGAGACCCCACAGCTTTCGTTCACTCTTCGCAAGCGAAAACTATCAAGCAAGGCCCTAGTGCGTGATGCATGCCCACTGGGCTACCAAATCATGCAAATTTCCTTCTGGGGCACTGCATGTTATCGCTCACCAAGAAGGGGCCTCCTGACAAAAGCTCAGTGGTGTACTCGTGCACGGCGCAGGATGCTGACCGGCCTGTCACGCGACAAGCGCGGTTCCAATGTCTCCGGAAGCAAGCCTGCACGCGTCAAAAGTAGTTGCAAAGTTTTGTCAAGTGGTACCTTCCTATCACTCGCCTTGTTCTGTGCCGTTTCGGTAACTAGCCCAGCCCGCTCCACTTTTCACCTTGGCGATGGTGATAAAATGCGCTCTACAAAAACAGAACTGACCATTAGATATTTAGAATGTGGTGTCACCAGAGGGAGATTTGTATAGATGCACAATTTTCCCACACTTCTACATGGGACACATGGGGAGTACTAAAACTGCTCAATATAGACCAGATTTTTTTACCCTCGCACGCAGGCTGCGGACGCGCGCCTACTCTCGACGCCAGTCGCCATCTGTCGGCGCGCGCGGCCCGAGGGACTGCGGGTCGCGCCGGCGCCGCGCATAGAACGCATGTTTACGTGTTCGCTTCTGCCGTTTTGTGCTCCATCAGCTAACGTATGAGGGTGTGTGCTGTGCGTCACTACTCACATTTGCCCTCTTCCAGACAGTGCTGCGGTTATCTAGTGCGCAGTTACTCGTTAACGTGACATCCGAGTGTAGTCGACCAAGTAGTGTACGGACTGGAAACCGGCACTTCTAAGCAGATTTCTGCGCTGTCGTGTCGTTTGTCGTCCCCTTTTACGTGCGATATCATCTATGATAATTTTATGCATCAGAATGTAGATCTATTGATTTGACTCAGTGGAGTAGTAACTGGATAGGCGAGCTGCAGACCGACGGTTGTCCCGACAGAGCGCGTGTTTTCGATCACCATGTACGTGTTCGGCACCCTTGCGCTGAGCTTGCTCTTGTTCGCATTAAACACATTTCATGCAGAGGATTGTAAGCACGACCGCTACCGATTTCAGCTGCTTTTTCGGCACGCATGTTAGAGGTATCTGGGGAAAGGTTTATCTATAGTATCTTTCTGCTGTTGGTATCTACCTTAGCTTGGTTTGGTTTATTAAGGTTTTACGTCCCAAAGCGACTCAGGCTATGAGGGACGCCGTAGTGAAGGGCTCCGGAAATTTCGACCACCTGGGGTTCTTTAACGTGCACTGACATCGCACAGTACACGGGCCTCTAGAATTTCGCCTCCTTCGAAATTCGGCCGCCGCGGCCGGGATCGAACCCGCGTCTTTTGGGCCAGAGCAGAGAGCCATAACCACTGAGCCACCGCAGCGGTGCGGTATCTACATTATTCATAGGAAAATATGCGCAATTTCATTACATTTTCCACACTTAGCCAAACGCCTACGCAACGCTCTCACACGCGGCGAGAGCTCCTGAATAAAATAACGCGACTTCGGACCTCAGAATTAGTGAAAGCTGGATTAGCTGCTCATATCTATTCAAGCTTTTATAAATTAAGCGGAAGTACGTTTTTATGCACCAGGTTGCATAAACCATGACAAAATTTGTTTTCTGTTGGCGCTGCGACTCAGTTGAGCTCACAGCGGTAATTTGTTGATAAACTGGCGCGGCGACAAGAAAGCCGTTTGTGGAAGGGGGGGGGGGGCTTTATGGCCGGCAGGAAGGAATAAGAGTGCATGGGAATTGGAACTGCATACTAGCCGCACACCTAATTCTTGATATTGAATAAAAAGTTTCTTTGCGGTGGAGCACCAAGACGGAATTCGATTAAGCACGAGCGCGTTCTAAGCGCCGGCACAATTAACTTGAATGTCAAACTAAATGTCATTAAAACGCGTCAATGTTATCGCTTTGATAACGTAAATACTTCCTGCAACACAGCCACGCAGCGGAAGTATGCTCGACAATGTTTTTTTAGCGCCCGAAGCGCGGCTATATGCAGGCGCGGCCGCGGAACTGCCGCAGCCCCGCAGTCCCCAACGAAACGCCCGCACCGCGGCGCGCCAGTCGGTGCAAAATGGCCGCGCCCAGGAGAGGCTCAAAAATCTGGTCTATACACAACATTGTGGCATTCGATAAAAGCAAGGCTCGACTTGAAACTGTGCCACTTATTATTTCATTCACTTCCAACTGATTCAGGCAATAATCTTGTAGAAACAGCGGGGAGTACCAGACTGACACTCACAGTTGTGGGCAAGAAAAAGGAAGGAGAAAGAATAAGTAGTATTTGCTTTTGTTCTGAATTCTACCAAAAACAAGTGTTCACGCACCCTCTCCTTCTTTTTTTATTCAGTTCAAAACCTTAGCAGCACTTATAACCCTGTCAAACAAGCACTTTTAATGCCCTCTAACATTGAACTCAATGCAGATCAGCCAGTGCCACACAACCGTTTTTAATGACTGTTACTGAACTCGATAGGCAATCCCGTTTCCAAGTGGGGGAACCCAACTCGCCGCAGATCCGGTTAACGGAAGCGGAACGCGCTATGCTAAACCTTTTTAAAATGTTATCCTACGGCTAGAATCACATAACCTCCCAACAACCAGACTGAATGCGGTGATGGCATGAAGTGCGCGCCGCCACCGCATCCAGTCCAGCCATTCCTGAAAGTCTCGATTTCAGCATGACGCCGTACGTGAAGCGAAGAAGCTACAATGCAAAACTGAAGCTGCATGCCGTTGAATATGCGCTGGAGAACTGGAATCACCTAGCAGAGAGACAGCTCAACATGAGTGAAAAAAATTATCCAGGACTATACGCCTCTTTTTGATAGTGCAACGAAGCGAACCTCAAAACCGAAGTCCACCCTGAGAACTTCGTGGTAGCGTGCAGTTTCCCCACTTCAGCCGGGCAAGGACGTGAAAGTGAAGACTGGTGCTGTTTGTGAATGTTTTTGCTTGTGCATTTTTAGCGTGCCCTCCAAGCCACGGTATGACCAGAGTAAATCCCTGCGTGCTCCAGGCCTATTTCGCTTCTATGTTCTCATTACACGAGGTGCCAATGGACCTGGCCAGCTTGATATGCAACATGCATGCATTTGCGAAAGATAATACAACATGGCACCCGAGAATTTCATTCTTAAGTAAATACAAGTTTTGGCTCAGGCTTGGCAAAGATTACTTGAGGAAAACATACCAAAACACTTTTAATGCCTCAATGTAAAACAAAATTCATATCGCCATTCTTCTTTTCAGAGATCCATCCACGAATGGAACGGACTGCCTCCCAACTTTACCGCATCCAAATCAGTTGAAACATTTTTGCTTGCTTTGCATCCCTGCTTGTGATAATAGTGTATGTAACATCCTTGTGTGAATCATCGGCAGTGGTCCCTTATCTTCTCTGGCAATTGCACAGCAGATTTGTAAACTATGTACAGGCCTCGCGTCTGATGTACTTTGTTGTATCTTCTCTTCTGTTCATTCTTTTGTCATAACCCGATGTATACCACGTGCGTGCCTGTTTGTTTGCTAATGCACTGTACTCTCCCCATTCCTGCTTTGGCCGCTAAAAGGCGGCTGGCAGTATTGTAAAATAAAATAAAATTATGCGTATTTTGTTATAATGTAGCAACATGTAGCAGGCTTTGCCTTTTAGTGCAGTCTGGTGCAAATGGCGCAGCAGTCGCATCACTGTGCCATGATCACTCTGCGCGGGATAGAGTGCTCAGTGCCGCGACAAGGTCTTTTTGAACATCGTTCATAACACCCATGCTTGGCCTACAAGACTGGGTAACTTTACAGGGTTCACGCAGGTTGAGCAAACACTTAGGTAATTTTCGTATAACTAGGTGGTCACAGAGCTAATAGAGAGTTTTAGAATAGGGGAACCGAGCTTAGGGGCCCCTTATTCATGGGGCGTAAGGTGGCCCTCCCGGTTCGTACTCGCGATAGCTTCAGAATAGAGGGCCGGCCACATCTGGATTACATTAGCTGAAAAGTGAAATGCGAAATTGTAAACCTTGCAAATTTAACTTCAGACTTTTATTTACGCCAACATAAGCAAAAAGCAGTAATAAATAATAAAACCAAAGCATCACCAGAAGTTCCATCGATTGTGACCTCTTTTTTACGTCAGCAACACCACACTGTTTGAACGTCCCGTGCTTTTCAACGTCTTGTCTTCAGGGTGACCGAACAATGCTTAGTACTCGCTAAGCCTAGCAGCTATCAAAATCCAGAAGCAATCTTAAAATTTGCAGCATTTTATTGCTGAGCATTTTGTGATGCAGAAATAAAGAGCATTGTGCGCCATTAATTTGCCGCGACTGCGTGACAGTGAAGCGGCAACGATGAACTAATGGAAAAACGAGCCCCTACCACCCACTTATCCATCCCTTGCCGGACACCGCCATCTTGCCCGAACCTATATGGCATTTGGGGGCGTCACTATTTCACCAGTTTTGCATTAGTTTTGCCCACAAACCCACCAGAGACCCAAGAAGTGTAAGCGTTCTGTGCATGCGCTGTTGTGCCTCACTATGCCCCTAACCAATAGGGTCACCCTATTCTAAAACTCTCTAATATACTCATAACAACTCCACACAGCAGATCATTGTTGCAACTTTTTACAGCTAGAGATATAACTTCAGAAGTCATAGTGGCATGCCGCAGCACCACCGCTGGCGCTTTGCCGTATCGCACAGTTATTGATTCGCATGAACACATGGACTAATTACGAATATTGTGAAAATATTCCATTCATATCGATTTGGCAGGAAAACTACGTCAGTCATAGTTGTGAAAAAGTACTCACACCTCTAGCAGGAATGCAAAACATTCAACATCATGATATCCGTACAATCTGTGTTTGTCAAGCTTGTGAAATGCAGCATGTAATAACCAGAAAGCAAGGAATACGTGTATAATGAAGATAAAAAGAGCGAGTTTTTTCACTTCTGTATTTCAGTATGCCACATTGAATACAAAATACAGTCTGAACGCAACCTTTACTCGGTGTTCCACATGTTATATCAGATGACAGTAGTACGCGAAATATGTTGGAGTGACGTGTTTGCTTGTATCAAGCACTACTTTCAGAAGTGAAGCTCACACTGTTTTCCTGTGAAGTATTGTTGCTTGCACAATGCCCTAGTAAACATTGCGCACAATTTTTTACATATTGCAAGAGTGCTCTGCAAACACACATGGCCAGCTTTTCATTGGCCAACTCAAAGTACTTCAAGCCAATGACAGTGCTCAAAAGGACCACATGCGTTGGCTGGACAAGAAAAAGAAGTTGAATGAATACAAGAGCTCATATTTATTCCTCCGCCATGCATGCAAGGTGCAAATAAGGTTGAATGAGTATATATAAGCACATATTTATTCGTTCATTTGAGCTCAAAACATAAAGGTGACACTCACTTGTCCACACCTTTGCTGTCCTCACTGGTTGAGCCTTCAGAATCCCCATTCATGCCTTTCAGAGCTGTGGCAGGGGAACTGCGATAAGAAAAATAAAAAAAGTTAGTGAGTGCACACGCGTATAACCCTGCCACAAGGTCACCTTCAATACAAATTTATTTTTTACAGACACTGTTTCTGACAATGAGAGAAAATGCTCAAATTAAAATCATTAAGAAAGATGAGCTGATGCGCAAGCTGATCCTTCCGTCAATCCTTCCGCTTTCTTTTGCGCATAGTATGCGAGTGATGAACACTCTCAGCGCCAGGCTACAGGTAACATCAATGTCTTTGAAAGTCGAAAGTGAAATGACCGCCGCTGCAGCTCAAACGGTAGTGCACAGCATGCAAAGATTGTGGCTATGGCTCCATGTGGCTGTCTCTTCTTCCACTTTCTATGAAATTATCACCCATCTAAAATGATTCTTTATTTTTGCTGTAAAAAATATGACAAAAAGAAGAAAAAAAAATGTCTACGCTGTCCTCGGTTTCAAGAACTGGTTTCTTTCATGTATATTTTTCTCTCAGAAGCACCTCAAATAGTATTCCCAGAACTCGCACAGTACTCAGTTTCATTCACAGATGATAGTTGTGCACACATCAATAAAAAGTGCATGGAGCAGTTGTACACAGCCTAGAATGAAAGCAGCAGTGGCACCACCAGGCACACCTTCTACACTTTTTTTCCAACTGCTGTTGGCAACCATTATGGTAACGTATCTTGACAGCCAGCCATTACTCTGAGGACAAAATACAAGGCAATGCTAATCTGGCATCTCTACCGCAGTGGATCAGTACATGGAGCGCTTGGCTATTGAGCTGGAGTTCCCGGGTGAGAACCCGGCCACGGCAGCCGCGTTTCAATGGAGGCAAAATGCAAAGATGTGCGTGTGCTGTTAAAGATGCCCTCTGGTGGTCGAAACTGTTCCAGTGCCCTCCACTACGGCACCTCTTTGTTCTTTCACTCCCACCTTCCTCCCTTCCCTTAGGGCACAGTTCAGGTGCTCATCAAGATAAGACAATTACTGCACTACTTCCTTTCCTAAAAAACCATTTTTTTTTTTTCAAACTCTGGCAATATCTCTCTTTCTTCTTTCACTCCCACCTTCCATTGGCACAGTTCAGGTGCTCATCAAGATGAGACAATTGCTGCGCTACTTCCTTTCCTCAAAAACCATTTTTTTTTTTTTTTTTAAAATCTGGCAATGTATCACTGACTGGGTAGCCCATGCTGTTTGTTTGAAATGTATGTAGTATGTATCCCCCCCTGCAATTATGCTGTCATGGCGCTGCAAGAAATTCAAATGAATACATAAATAAATAAATAAACAATAATCTTTCCTGATCACACAATTTTAAGCAGTATGAAGATGGCTGTTACAAACAGGTTTTCTGTAACTTTTTAAGATCAGAGTGCTCATAAGTACAAAAATGTTTTCTTTAAACAAGTCTCAGTGCTTGTTAAAGGGGTGCCGTTATTTTGTGCCCCTTTTTGGCAAGCACCGCTGGCAGTACCACGACGGCACCACACAAGATTAGAACAGCACCTCCCCCCCCCCCCCCCCCCCCCTCCTTTTTCTGCACTATAGCTCCTTCAAAAAGTGGACACAAAACAGCCTGTACTATACATGACTTGGCGCAAAAGGAGCAAGCAGAACATCTGAATGTATCACTTGTCCTGAAGGTTTTATCTCGTGCACCAAAAATGTATGTTGTAGAATGTGCGCACTGCACCAAAAAAAAAAGCGAATTTCACATTCTGTAGATTTCTATACTCTGTTTTCATACATCAGGTGCAACACTGTCGAAGCTAGCGCTCCTGTTTGCACTGTCAACATCCACGATCAATAAGTAATGCGTTCCTTGTGGTGAGCGAAAACTAGTGAATGCTTTGCCTGCAGGCTTATTATATTATACATTTGTCACGAGCTTGACTAGATGCACTGTTATTGCCGACGACATGTCGCTTTTTTGTGCCTTAGACCACTCGGAGAAAAAACAAGCACGAATGCGCTTCTCTTTATTTTTTTTTTCATGCGGACTAGTTCCATACCTTTCAGTGTTGCAACTGATGTATGAAACGGAGTATAGCTTTACCTGAAATCGGGGACACTGTCCTCCCACTGTTTTCAACTCAAATAACACAGAACATAGCAAAATTAATATGCACAGAGGTGGCCTGTGCTACATGTGGCTATATAGCAGTACATGCCTCTAGGAGGATGAGGTGGAGCATGCGGATAGCTGCAGATTTTGTGAACTTGTCCTTAAAGTGCAGCTACATGTCGAAGCATGGTCGTTTCCACATTTCTGGCATATCTAAATTCAACCTGTGTAATGAAGGTTGCCAGCAGAATACAAAAAAACACCAAACCATCGCGGCAGCTAAGCGAATACCACAGCTCCAGATAACACTTGCCCCACAATATGCCAACTCTCTTTGCACGAGGTAGAGAGACAAGTGAGCACTTACAAAAAGAACACGCAGATTCTGCTTCAATATTAAATAAATGAGCAACAGTGTTCAAATCTGAAATTGTGACAAAACACCAGATGGCTTGTTGGGTGAGCTAAGTTGCCCAGAATCTCACGAGGAAACAACGAAAACATAATACCACAGCATCTTAGCACAAAACAGCCATCAAAATAAGGCAAGGGGCGCAGACCTGCGAAAAAGAGAATAACAATGTGCGTGTGCAGAACGAGTGGAGCAGGCGCAGAAACAAGCGAGGCGTCGTGTTGGCATAGAGGGACAGACAGCGATGACCTATGCTATGCCTACAGCCCACAACCATGCGCGATCACAGCGATCAGAAGACGAAGTGAGCGAATCCGCCCTCTTCAATGATACACGTAGATGATGCGGCGCGAGCCACACTGGCACGGAGCTCGCACTACGACAGCCGCTTACGATGACGCGGGCAGCCTGCAAGCTCGCGGGAACGAGCCGCTAGCGCCAAAAGCTGCAAGACCCGATCATCGCTGAAGTCGCACATACAGTAGCGGCAAGATGTTTTCCTGGCCGTGAGAAACACCGCTCGATAATCCGCAGTTGCCGGGGCGCACGCCGACGCCCAAACGCGAGCGTCCGGCCCGCGCAAACGGCACGATAGCTGCCTTGGTGTATATAATAAAGAAATGTGTTATGAAACCGCACACGTATTCCTGCAAAACAGTGCGAAACTATCCTTACCCGCGCCGTGCCCAACCGAACCAAGCTGGGGCTGGACATTCTTCCTTCTGGCGAAGAGCGAGGCGAGCCAGCTGCTCTTACGGCCATTTAAATCAGCGAGTCGAGCACGAAACATGGCTTCGCCGGGGTCGAGTAGCAGGCTCGGCAAACGCTCTCGCACAGCGTACGGTTGGCGTCAAGTTCGACGCGGACGATCGCAACGGCTACCGTCGAATCTGGAGGTGCAGTTCGAAGCCTGTAGCTTGCTCGTCGGTGTCTCCGCGCCTCCGGAGCCGCAATCACGGGAAAACTGCACTCTGTCGATACCTCGCGAGTGCCGCTGAGGAGGCCTCCCCTTCTGTGATCGGGGGCGCCGCGTTTCGCCGCTCACCTGCGGCCGTAGTGTCGGCTGTATGTGTATCCTTGAACATATGCTGACACACTCGGGCCCCTCACACCATTCCACGGGCGTATACTAATGTAAAACGGCGGTTTTTCGACTGTCAGGGGTCAGCGGATGATCAACTCCCGGCGGCCATGTTTGAGGCACCGAGAGAGAAGCAGCGGTGGAGAGCGCCAGATAAAACACAAACATATAAAAAGGTATCAAAGCTCCAACGGCGTTGGATTTTTCGGTGCTTACCCCGTTGGCGACTCTGGGTCGTACATCACGGCGTTACCGGCGGTGTTCCAAGCACTTGCAACGCCGAAATGGCAAGCAGCCGTCCTCGGTAGCGACGACTCGGCGCCTATCTCAGCCTCGCAGTCCCGGGGCCCTGGCCGACATCGCCGTGTCTGCTGCCACAAGACGGGAATTTCGAGTAGATTACAATTTCCGGCGGCCTTTATAATGACAAAAGACTGCGTATTCAACAGAGTACAAAGTAATGTCATCAGAGATGCCACTTACCTATTAATTTCATGCTGATTTCAATCGGTAACTTTCTACCCGCGGCTGCTGATGCCCCTGCACTTTGCGTGTGGTGAGTGTGTGCGTGTGTGTGCGCAGCGTGTGTTTGTGTGTGCTTAGCCCTCTAGCACGTTGAGTAAAAACGACCCATAGAAAGAACAAAAATAACGAAGAATGCTCCACTGTACTTGACCTGTTACACTTGCTTTATTTTTATTTTTGTGGTAGACCTCCTGACTTAAGATATTCTCCGGTTACCAGTGCTTTATTTCTTTTTTATCCACTATTTGTTGGCATAGTTCTGGCACGAATGGCGCTGCGGTTACCTGCATCTCTGTTGCGGTGTCTTCTGCAATGACAGACGAAAAAGACTACTTCCTTGAACTATCATCAAATCCAATAAGGTTCGAACCTGTCAGTAAGATTGCGAACGTCTTCTTTGACGATGCCAACCAGCAGGTGTTCGTTGTGCGGTCGGGCGGAGCGACGGGCGTTGTCGTCAAGGGTCCAGATGACGACAAATCTACCGACTTCAGAATGGACGACAAGGGGGACGTTGTCTCGATCAAGTTCTCTCCCGATCTGAAAGTCCTTGCCATTCAGCGCAGCCAAAAGTCTGTCGAATTTGTTAACTTTTCCGGCACGATCGACACTGTAGAGTATTCTCAGAGCTGCAAAGGAAAAGCCACCAACATCTTGGGCATAGCCTGGACCTGTGCGAACGAAATTGTCTTCGTTACGGACCACGGCATCGAGTTGTATCAGGTCAGCTCAGAGAAACGAACGCTGCGGGCTCTGAAGACCTACACGCTACAAGTGAATTGGTTTGTTTATCAGCCAGCTACATCGTTGCTTGTGCTGTCGTCTGGGCCGCTTGGTAACATCTTGCATCCGTTTCAGTTTAAACCGGGTGTCGCTACGCGGCTGCCGAAGTTCGAAGTTGATCTGCCAATCATTCCTAAGCCGCCGAGAGTGTGCCTGCTTGAGCGGGATGTTACGACAGCAGTGCTGTACGGCAAGTGCGTTATCGTTGTACTCCGTCATCAAGCGAGAACCTCGGTCGGGGGCACGGGGGCCGAGATCGTCATTTACACCTTGCAGAAGGAAGCGCCGCCAAGAAAGACGGACATCCTGAAGCTAGACACAAGCGGGCGCTTTGCTGTCAACATAGTGGACAGCCTAGTCATTGTGCACCATCAAGCGTCGAAGCGGTCAATGCTGTTCGACATAAAGCTGCCTGGGTACAGCGATGGTTTTGTGACGTATCACAGACCTGTAGTTCCCCCGTCACCCATTCGCCCTTTCAAGCTTAAGGTGTCTGTGCCGCCAAACAACTCATTAGAAGAGGTCAGCTATGAGCTGTACTCACCAAACTGGGTTGTCTTCCAACCGAACATCGTCATTGACGCAAAGATAGGTTGCCTTTGGTACGTCACGCTGAGGCTGGAGCCCTTGCTGGCACACTTTGATGACAAGCGCCAGCTGGTTGATTTCCTCTTGCAGCGGTCCAATTCCAAAGATGTACTGCTCGGTGTGTGTTGTCGTCTGCTGGAAAAGGACTCCCAGTTGCCCCTTGACCAAATTGCAGATGTCTTCGACAAACTTGCTGCCAAGGAAGGCTGTGTGGACCCTTCGGATATGTATGCCCACGTCTTCTCGAAATTCGCTGATGAGTGCGAGGACAGGTTTCATTTTGTCGTCTCTACCCTCGTCGAGTACATCAGGTCGCTGGTGCAGCACCAGTTGCCGGTTCCCTATTGCCACAACGAGCTCCTCATCAATGTACTTGTTCATAACCGGCGGTTCCATCAGTTACATCAGTTCCTGCAATACCATGTACTAACAGATTCTAAACCACTGGCATGCCTCCTCCTGTCCCTGCATGCAGTGTACCCACCAGCAACACAGCTAGCTCTTGACATGCTCAAGAGACTCGGCACAGCCAATGAGGAAATTGTAGAAGTGCTTCTGTCGCAGAAGAGGGTGCTCAGCGCCATCCGGTTTGTGCAGAACCTGGGCACTTCGGACTCCATTTCGGCCCGCAAATTTCTGGAGGCTGCACGAAGCAGTGACGACCCTGCAATATTTTATGCAGTTTTCAAGTTCTTTGAGCACCGTAATGAGGCCCTCAAGGGTGTGCCAGAGTTTGCCAAGGGAGAGCACTGTGAGCAGTACGTCAAACATTTTGAAACTTTGTATGGTGGAGTGTGATTCTGAGCAGCTAATATGCAGTTGCCAAGTTGAGCTTCAAAGCAGTGGTCAGGACTGGTGTGTGTTGCAGAATAAAATGAACAGAGTGCTAGAATAATCCACTTGTGTTGCCAAGTTTCGTAGCACCGCCCAGCTCATTCATAATGCCCATTTTTCTATGTGTGCACAGGTTGCCACTCAACACAATAGTTTCAAGCTCATTGTAGGTGCGACTTACAGCATGTGATACCTCATGAAAAACGGGTACAGCACACTGCTTCCAAGGAACCTCTTCTCCAATTGTTGAATCATTCCTTCACAATGCACTTTGTCCAACTAAAGGCGTCACTGGTTCCAAGTTCACCACGGCCAAAATTACTATTGCATGTGTTTGCACTTCACTGCACATGGTGTCACGATGGGAACCACGCTTACAACAGAAACAAAGTGCGGCTGCTTTTTGTGCTTTGAAAACTGCATGTTTAGCCATTTGGTGAACAAGCAGTACTACAAAATTGACTCTATAGTTTGGGAAGAGGTCCAGTGCACCTTTGAAAGACCACTAAAACTGCTTTTCTTTAAGCACTCAACTCTTCGGCTATTAACTAGCACATAGGCACAGCTTCAATAAGAAATCAATGCTGCGACACACTTTGTAGAAAGGTCATAACACCCTATGCAGAAGAGCGTCGTTAACTTCCCTTTTAAACAATCCAAGGTGCCTTTACCCATTAACGAAAACTACATGGTCCACTGTAGATGTAGCAATATTTGCATTAAAGGTGCACTGAAGAGGATTCTGAACTTGTCTTTTTGCCGCGGGAACTCGATCTACCCGTTCCTAGCATTCTTAGAAACAGTGACTTATCGCCCTGTGTGGCCGATTTCCCCAATTAAATCGAATTAACGTCCGGCTCCCGCCTTTTTTTTTTTAATTCTGCCTCGTACAGTGGGTGGAGTCGACCAACGCGTGGAGCGCCTTTCACCCAGTCCCGTGGAGGCTTTGCTTTCACTTTTTGTTTTTTAGGTTTCCATGAATAAATAGTTTCATTCGCAGATAATATAGCTGCAAAATAAGCCCGAAGAAATAAAAATACGCGCGGACTATTTGCTACTACAGACTACTACGTATTACTCCGCCGAAGCCGCCACGGGACTGGGTGAAAGGTGCTCCACGCGTTGGTCGACTCCGCCCACCGTACGAGGCAGAATTAAAAAAAAAAGGCGGGAGTCGGACGTTAATTCGATTTAATTGGGGAAATCGGCCACACAGGGCAATAAGTCATTGTTTCTAAGAATGCTAGGAACGGGTAGATCGAGTTCCCGCGGCAAAAAGACAAGTTCAGAATCCTCTTCAGTGCACCTTTAAGATGATGACCCTCACTGCTTCCAGTAGACTAAAGGCAGAACAATGGAGAAGTAGATGCAACACCTCAGAAACTCATGTGAAAAAGGCAGGCAGAACTTTACACAACTTTATTACAGCACCTAAGAGGGAAAAAAGAATGGGCAGACTTTTAATTCCCTACTGCGGACAATGCACTGACTACTTCCGGTACCACATCTGGGCCATGCTCATGCGCTTGATCTTCCTTTGCAGCTGCAGGATGCCATACATGAGGGCCTCTGCTGTAGGGGGACAGCCTGAAAGGGAAGAACTGGGATTATGTGCAGACTCTTTTTTGACCAATGTTTCACTGGGGACGAGGGTCTTGAAAACTTTTTTTTTTATTTGTTAACATATCTTTCTGAAACTTAGCACCCGGGTGTATCACTGAATGCTGATTTCGAATATGCATTTACATTTCAAATACCTCAGCTGGAAGGAAATATATGGCGAAATAAAATATCCTAATTTTAGGTAATTTCTTACGGGCCTTTTTAGTAATTTATCAGTTAATAAACATTTTTAAAGAATAAGCAGACATTTGCAAAGGCCCAAAGCACATCCTAAAGCTAATAGAATGTCTACAAACTAATTTTGTTGATCATAAATAAACAACAAAGTTTGAAAAAAAAATTGACATGGCAGTAATTAGCCCACACTTGGCCTAATTGCTCATATATAATGTTTAAAGGAAAAAAGAAAGCTTTAGGACGTGCTTTCGGCCTTTGCAAATGTCTGCTTATTTTTAAAAAATCATTCTTTAACTGATAAATTACTATAAAGGCCCGTAAGAAATTACCTAATTTGAATGTTATTTTGCGATAAATTTTCTTCCAGCTGAGATATTTTAAATCTAAATGCTTATTTGAAATCAGCATTCTACGATACACCTGCGTGCTAAGTTTCAACAAGTTATGTCGAAAAATAAAGTTTTCAAGACCCTCATCCCCCCTTAACGGCTTCTGATATAGCACCACCAAAGCATCAAGGTGAACACACAGAAATGAGCTACATAAAATAACCGTGCTTCTATAGTGAAAGGTACCACAGGGTGCCCAGTGAACACGAAGAAAGGAAAAACAGAGAAGTGTCGGGAAAATCTCAAATGGAAACAAAAACCACGGAATAAGAGATATATTGTCTTAACCGACCACACGGGATCCACTGGATACCATGCAATGCATCTTGACAGTTTGCTAAGCTTCTCGCATGCTTTTAGAGCCGGCTTTTCTTTTTTAACTTTGTGCTAAAAGATTTTTAAAAGTGTGACTACTAATCTAACTGTTTTGCCTAGTGTCAGGGAAGTGGGCATTACATAAGCTGCTGCTAGCTTTCATTGCAGCGATAGGTAGCAACGAAAGAGATGATGAAAGTTGAATTGAAAGTATTCCATGCACAGAAATAGAATGAACAGTTGCAAAACCACAAAAATAATTTTTTTCCCCTATAGTCGCACTTTCAGTGCTCTTGAGCATTGCGTACTGGTCCCCCAAATAAAAAAATTTGTACTGTTGACTTGCTTACAATCAAGTGCAGGTTCAGCTCTCAGTGTTTTGATAAATGCCAGGAGAAACAAAGCATTATTAGCAAACTTTCATTTCAGCTTTGGCTGCCATCTTGCAAGAGCATGGACTGACAACTATTCCATAGCTACCTCCAACACATTCGGGACACTTTAAGCAAGGTGGGCACCATTAGGAAGCCAGTTGGTACGGTCGTACCTGGCACATAGATGTCAACGGGGATGATGCGGTCACAGCCACGCACTACCGAATAGGAATAGTGGTAGTAGCCACCACCATTGGCACAGCTACCCATGGAGATAACCCACCGAGGCTCCAGCATCTGGTCATACACCTGCAGCAACGACAACCATTAAGAAAGAAACCACAGTGCAGAACATGCACCACTCTTCCACTCAGGTGCTGCACTAAACAAACAAACACAGCACAAAATGTTTGCTGCCATGCTTCCTCCTTACGAGGGCATCGCCTCCTTTAGTGATTAGCCACTTCAGAGCACCATGAAAGTGGTCCTTGCCTAGATTTAGCAATGAAAAAGAAACTGGCACAAGTATGAAAATGCACATATATGCAGTTTCATTGTGCTTGTTACTGTGACCTGTCATCTGCCTGAGGGTGGCTACAGCCAAAAATGTGAGCCATAAACTCGGAACTGAGGCTGTGTAGAGACGTCTGTAGTATTGAATTCCATGTGAAATACTGCCACTTAAAGGGATCATGAAGTGGTGTTTACTGAGGTTGAGAAAAGCACACGAGCAATCGGTGTTCCATCGTTGTCACCGTACGACAAAAATGTTTAAGTAGCTTCATTAACACTCAAGATATCAATGATTAAAAAAGAAAGAAAACTGTCAATGCCAGTCATCAGGATAGGGGCGGCTAAGAACGTGCGGCGAGGAGTCACCCTAATCGGCTGCGAGTAGCAATTTTTAAAAATTATTTGTAAATTATAGTCCCTGCAGAGTTGCAAATTTGACTCGAATACTCACTAAGAGCACCTGTACAGATTTGTTGCATTGGAATAAGACCGTAAAAATCACTTCAGGCTCCCTTTAATGGAGAAAATTTTGACTACACTTAACGAATAGTTGAGCCCACTTATAACGGCCGCAGATATAAAAAACGCTCGCTTATTACGAATGTTTGTGGTGCTACCATCAGAATATGCCTTAGGGCAATGGCAATTTATCTTGGATACAACGAACATCTGTGGCTGCACAACTTTGTTATAGTGACCAAGGAGGCATCGTAAACTCGGCCCCAAAGTTGGAAAACTCGCTCTTCCAGCAAGAATGGAAACTGAGGAGCTCCTCTCGGCCCCCATGACACACTCTGGAAAGAAAATAGAAAGGCAGCATTGAAACTAGATAACCGCCGATCAAGCACATGCCGATCGCCTAGAAGGTGAATCAATGCCTACACGTGCACCGGCTGGTCAAAGCATTCGAAGTGGAAGCAAAGTTACTGTGCATGGTCGTGGATCAAGTAACGACAGCGATTTGGGAAGCTGGAATGCTTTGCTGGCCATGCAGTGGAATTGTGCTGCTGCCTTGTACGGGCAGCGCCAGATAGCAGACGGTGCAGCTGATTCATTGTGTGCGCATGTGCATTGCATTCTTTCACGTGCACTGCACTGCTTTCGGCACTGCATGTGCCCAGGAACGATGGATGATGCTGTCGAAAACAGATGTGATCAGACACGTGCAGATTTGCGGCAACGCCTCGTTGATGCATAGCTGGCCAGATGTTGACTTGGATGACTACGCTCGTGCAGAGACAATATCGCACAGCTGTTCTCTGATGGAGCTGTTGTACACAAAGTACGAGCACTCCCAAACCGCTAGGAATCTGATTAATGTGACCGACCTGACACTAGGTGCCATGGATGCTTGAACCAAGATTAGTTATATTCTGTCCTGAAAGCAGATTTTTGGCAGCAAGGGTCTTGGCGAGGAGAACATCACCACCCTGAAGAACCTAGACAGCACCGCGGTAGGTGCTGTTTTCAAGTACACGCGTATGAAGCAGTTTTTATGGAGTTAACGACACTTTTCACAGACTTAGCAATTTTTTTCGCAGACTCGGCAATTTTGACTGTATTAGGGGGAGTCCAACAAACGCGATCTGCGTGACCGTCAGGTTCGTTATAAGTAGGCTTGACTGTATTTGCAATACAGAATGTTATACTTGCACTGTATAACTTCACGTTAACCATTCCTGAACCAGGATGCTACAGGATATTGGTTCATGCTGCAGCTGAGCAAGGTGGAATTTAAAGCATCCCTATAAATGGTTACACATGGAGGCAGTACATCCAGCCATGTCATTAAACAATGGCAACAAACTTTTTCTTTAATAACTGAATAACAAATCGCCTTTTCTAGCTATTTAAGCTCACAGGTCTGCACTGTCAACCATCGTCATAGTGATTCCACAATACAACAAAGTGAGTTATCATGATGTACACGAGACCCCTGCACAGACTCCACAAATCTGCCTTCACACCTGCACTCAAATGGTGCACCCCAGGGTGCCTGTGGTGACATTTTCAGCTGCCTGCTCGGCTTGGTGTAGCTTTCGGAAGTACAAGCAAGTAAAGCACCATTTATACTGTAGTGCATGCTCAATAAGACATCATTCAATTATTTTGCAAATAAATGCACACAGGCTACACCAGTCATTAAGCTCAATTAACATTTTAAAATGCCTCATTTAAAGAAAAAAATGTCTAACTGATTCCTTTGAAAGCCAAACTTCATGCATTAAAAACGGTCTGAAATAAAATGCTCAATACTGTTCATTATACGCTATGCAGATACTAGCTAGCACATAAACAGGACACACTAATGCTGCAATATCTTTCCAAGCACACACTTATAGTACTGTGCATTTCTATGCAAGTTGCAAAAATAGGCATTTAACTGACCCCACCAAAAAGATGAAACCCGAAGAGATTGCCAGTGCATACACTACCTTTCTCAATGCTGGTGCCATCTTGTTCGTAACTGTTCCGGCTACGATGATGACGTCGGCTTGACGAGGACTTGCACGGAACACAACACCATAACGGTCCATATCGTAGCGAGGCGCTGCAATGTGCATCATCTCCACAGCACAGCAGGCTAGGCCAAAGGTAAGAGGCCAGAGCGAAGTCTGCATGGAACATTACAAAAAAAACTGACTGGTTAAACCTCTGTTTCTGCATGCGATATGAGCCGCCACAGCTGCAGCCTCCATTTCTATCAATATTGATGAATTGTGTTGTAACCTACATCTATTAGCTTATTCGGCTAACTAAGATAGAAGGAATGAATGTATATATAGATAGGAAGACGAACTACGAGTTACGTTTTTTTTATTTATTTATTTATTTTTAGAGTTACAGTTAAGAGTATTGAAGTTTAATATATACACAATATATAATGCCCTAGCTACACACACTTTAGAAACGTCACTTAGCTCAACATACCGCTCGGGCACATGCTCGGGCACACACTCTAACCCACACTGGCACACAAACTCGTATCGCTTGTTTTCTGCTCCTGCTGTGGGCTACACAAAGGGTGTTCTGCTCTGTGTCAAAGTTGACACTCTCACAGTTACAAACACACAAATACGCTCAGAAAACAAACACACACAGAAGAGACGAACACGTGCAAAAGCCTCCCTTCCAAGAAACGTAGGGGATGGAAGCGGCCCCGCGTCCGAGCCTCAGCTGTCCCTTCGAAACCGGAAACACTAACCGGGAACACTGCTTCGGGGCATAGTGCCCCCCCCCCCCCCCCCCCCCCACAGCTCTCGCCCACCGACTCTCACACAGAGGAAAAAGACTCCCACCACCTCACTCGTAAAAAAAAAGAAAGGATGGATGGTCGTCACAGAAACAAATGCACGTGAAAATGACACTCGCTAACACATCACAGTGACTCTTGGTTTAAAACTGGTTAGTGACTACCACAACTAACAAAACATCACTGTTCTCTTTCCATTATAGACTTTCTTGTCAACTAACCTTGTCACCTTTGGCTCAGTTACATACTCCATTCCCTCATACACATATTCATATTAAAGTATTAAAGGAGTATAGACACTGAACTTTTTGGTGCGTGTTTTCCTCTTCGTAATGATGTGTAAGGCATTATAATACAGAGATTAGCATGTGGTATTCTCCTACGACTGCTATATAATTTGTAATAGAATTTTTCTCATGCTATTTCAGTTTCAGTTTCAATAGCCGAACGTTGACTGTGATGCCAAGGTGTGCTTATAGGTCATGCAAGACATGAAAAAACAGCGATATAATCGCAGCTTCGTTGTTTTAATTCACTACAATGCTAAAGTCAGCCTGTCTCAAGAGATGGAATGAGAACGAATGTAGAAGCAGCAATTATATTGCAGTTTTTTCATGCCTCATGTGACCTATAAGCACACATCAGTCATCATTCTGTTGAAACCAAAATCAAATCCGCATGACAGAAATATGTGACTGTAAATTATTTAACAGTCGTAGGTGAATAACATGTAGTGATTCATGCATAGTAGTATGACAGAAAAATGCGACTGTAAATTATTTAACGGTTGTAGGTGAATAACATGTAGTGATTCATGCATAGTAGTATGACAGAAAAATGCGACTGTAAATTATTTAACGGTTGTAGGTGAATATCACATAGTGATTCATACATAGTAGTGTCCTCCGCATCATTGTAGAGAAGAAAACATGCCACCAAAATTAGGTATCTACACTCCTTTAACATAACTCGCAACCTTTCCTTGTCTGACCACAAAACATCAGTCACTAACACCTTTAAATGAAAAACCTACTCCTCCTTCTGTAAATCTTTTAGGCAATTTAACAGCTATTCGGCCGGACCTAGAACATGCACGCGTCATTTTGAACACACATCGTCGCACTTTCAAACACCTTGAAAGGGCCCTTGCAAAATGACTCAGGCTTGTGGTTTTTATTCTTTGCGTGCATAGTATGCTGCATTGTCATGCCTTACAACCCAATAATGTGATTGCTGAAATCGTAATATTAAATATTTTATTCTGTGCCAGAAACGCAGCAGTGGTTTTCGCCAACGGGTATGACATAGCACTCCAATTGGGCGCTGCATGTTCGATTGGTTAGGGGTCGAGTTAGAACTCGATTCTTGTATATTTAGGAAATGAATCCAAAACACAATGCGTCTGACTATTGTAAGCGTTTCGAACAGAAAGAATCTAAAAATAAGCGCTATAATTGAATGCAAACTAATAAAAAGAGCGCCAGAGGCGCTATTTTCCATTTCACTTTAAACTGTCGCGGAGCGGGGCGCTGCTGTTCCAAGCTACTGATACCAAGAATATATTAAAAGAAAAAAAGAAACCTGTCGGCAGACACCATTGCCAAAACAGGGGATAGAGGGGAAGGAGAGGGGAAAGGGGGGCAGATTGGTGGTAGCTTTCCAACCCCAAAGCCAAAGGGATCACAAGTAGGCATGGGAAGCCCTGCTGTGCTCCTTTAGTCACACCTGCATCGTTAAAGGTGTGCGTACTCAGAACAGCAATGGCGTCAAAGTACGCGGCTGTGGGCTGTCCTATGCAGTCAACAATGCTTTGCGAGCTGGGTGCAACGCGTGGCTCTGATTAGTATCGCCCAATCTTGGCTCTGGGCAAGTGAAACAAGATTTCATTGTATCTTTTTGTTTTGAATTTTGCAAGTGGAATAACTTTCAATTGCAAGCTCCAATTTCTGCAATTCTTTTTCGCACTGGCCTCTGGGACACATGAGGAATCATTTGAGCCAGCATAATCGGTAGTAGTGAAAAAACGTTGTAGTGCATGTTTAAATCTGCCCAGAATCACACAACCAGCTTTATTGCTTTGACTACAGCTTACACTGGCATCTCTAATCCGAAATCTCAAGCTAACCTGCCTATTCTAGATCTTCAATAAAAAATTTCGTGACCTCATAAACGTTCTCATTCACAACTTTCCAACTCCACAGTTTCTGTAGTAGCCAAAAAGGCAAAACCACACCGCCATACTTCACAATGTATAAGCCATACCAAACTGTTTATCTGCCGCATGTCAGTGCTACTGTGCAGCTATATTTCTTTTCAATCAAACTCTGAAATATGAACAATTTTCTAATCAATGCCACGCTCCACTTCAGTCCTCGAACAGATCAAGACAGCCAGCAGAAAAGAAAAAAAATATATCCATGCAAGTCTACAATTTTTTAAGTAATATTTCATGTTCGACGTTATTTAGGTGTTTTTGAAGTAAGAAAATAAGATGTGTTATGCTTCTATTTAACAAGCAACTAGTACAATGCTACCGCTCCACTTTCTCTAGTATGACCTCGACAGCCCTGGGGAAAGAAAAATTGAGTTGTAGTTAAAATTTCATTTAACCTTCATTAAATTCACTCTTCAGAATGTATCGAATGTAACATAAAAAAAAAAATAAGACAATGTGGAGGCAAAGTGTGCAGACAAAATGTGCCTGCAGTAGAACCACATGAGAAATTTGCCAGTGCATGCCAGTTACCTTCCTGCCCCAAGCGAGGATGTCATCGGCTCGAGCAAGTGCAAACTCCACTGAGTTTGTTGGCTTGAAGGGTGAGTAGGGCCTCCAGGGCACCTGACTGGGATCTGTAGGGGCCGGCTCAGAGGTCTGGGAGGCACTGGAGCGCAGCTGCTGCATCACCGCCACACTACGACACTGTGGCCCAAGAATGCGGTGCAGCACCGAAGTCGCCATGCGGCCCGGCCCCCAGATGGCTGCAATTCAAAGCATCCATCAGAAAATGCGGGCATTCAATAGCAGAGTTGTCAAGCCGCCACAGTGGCTCAGTGGTTACGGTGCTCGGCTGCTGAACCAAAAGACATGGGTTCGACCCTGACTGCTGCAGTCACATTTCGATGGAGGCGAAATGCTAGAGGTCCGTGTATTGTGCAATGTCAGTGCATGTTAAAGAACCCCAGGTGGTCGAAGTTATCTGGAGTCCTTCCCTATGGTATCCCCTTAGCTTGAGTCGCTTTTTTTTTCTTTACTGCTTCTTTGGAAATACACAGGTATTAAGGAAACGTTAAACCAATAAAACCGTAAAACCAAAAAACAACGTGGTTTTACATTCAGAACCACAAGCTCACTCTGAACTCAGTGTATATTTTGTAAGCCTGCAGTGCAAATATTCAGCTGTGATGCACAACTCGCTCTAATTTGAAAACATGTTAGACAAGACTACATGCCCCATTATTGCCTTGCTGGTGGCAGTTGTTGAATTGAAGTAAAGATGATCTGCACTGCTTCTGTTAAGGTTAAAAAAAAAATAAAAGATAGCAAAAGCCTGGCTCGTAACAAACCTGGTGGCCTAACACCATTGTTGGGATCGCATTGCTAGTGTGTCCAAAAAGCTGCTGCTATAAAACAACAAGCAAATAAGCATGGCTAGATGATTACAAAAAGAGCATTCATTAAACTGAGTACAATTTAAAAATGCATGTTCAACACTTCGTTCAACATGGTTTGTGACCTCCAATAGAGAGCGTGTGCGACACAACAATCAATAATTGCGGTATCAACTATGGGTGCAGCAGTGTTACTCGTTGCACACGAACTACCTCTACATCATCTGCTTACAACACCTTCGCATGCATTCATTTAATCAGAATGTCAACTCTGTAATTAAGGTCCCGCTTTTTTTGCATGTGTGCAGTCGAGTTTTTCAAGGACGAAAATGAGTGAAATGGAAAAAAGCTCAGCCAAAGTAAACTGGCTCTCAATTTTTCAGAAGAAATGCTGGGCCTGCAGCCTAGCAAATGCAGGCAAATATTGAACAGGAAGCACACACTTTTTGTAGGCAGTTCTTTCTTTGTATTTGCAAAACTAGATTTCTGTTGATTTGTAATGAAGTGGAATGACATGTTCAAATGTAAGGAGACAGAAAACGTGGCCTGTAGGTTTGCGTTCATTCTGGTTATGTTAGGAACAGTACACGCAAGGCACTGCACAGTCTGGAATGAAGATTACACCTGTGCTGGCTTACAGCTGGAAACCCAAATAAACATTCTATTCAGGTAAACGTGAAATGTGCTCGTGTAGTCAAGACCAGAGTTTAAAGTTTCCAACAGCACACAAGAATGTTGAGTGAACATATGTGCAAACGAGAGGCACAAAAAGATCAAATGGCCCGCTTCTTAGCGTCACGCAAATGAACGACACTTATTTTCTACTCCAGGCCGGCGTATTCTCTTTGGGTACAGTAAAATGCATGTCGGTCAGTCGGAACCACGGAGTGGAGAATTTTAAAGATGAGCCACATCGGAGAGTTCAGTACGATGACCCACCACAAATCGGGGACTTCGTAATAGCTACTCTGTTCAACCTGACGCAAGCAGCTTAACTGTTTGCCGCGATTCGGGCTTTAAATAGTGCAATGGTCGAATCTGTTCGACATGCAGCACACCGTTCAAGTGCGCAGTACGCATACTCCACCGGGCTCAATGAATGCACACACTGGAATTAGCATGCATGCAATGCCTCAGTAGACTCATACGTCAGCAGGAAACATGTCCGCGACAATCTTCACACTACGTTACTACGCTTTCTGCCGCAACTAGGGCGACGATCATCACGTTACGTTGCTACGCTTCTTCCGTAACTCGGCATGTGCACTCTAGTACTCCACACTGACACCAAAGTAACAACGGTGTATCAGTTACTCGTGAACATATTGCGCATCGCGACAAGCTTTCCGCTGCATCGCCAATGTTAAGTTTCGAACAATTATTTTAGGATGGAGCAAAATGACGACTCCGAATTTACCTTGGCTACCCATCCTCGGAGAACGCAGATACCCTTCAGCAACCGAAAGTCAACATGCAAACGGATTGGATTAGGTCGGATTTCTAACGACATTAAAAGAATATATTCTGCGAAACGAAACCGAAAGTAGATTAATGTGACAAAAATTATTCAAATTGCTGTGTTAATTTTATTTTCTAGATATTTTAGTCGTGTCTCGCGAATATACGAGCGGCGACTTCTTTTTCTTGTTTTTCTTCTAGCCTGCTAACGGCGGCTGTGCTTTTGGAAAATGATTATTCTGGGATGCTTTTAGGGGTTTCGATGGTCGTGGTTCACAAGTCACCGCGACTTCGCTTCTTGCAACAGTACTGCTCCGTCAACGCCGCCCTGATAATTTCCAACCTTGCAACTTATTTCCTTCCTCCATGGCTATAGTGAACTAGAATACTTATCCATGGCCACGGAGATAGTAGGCTATCTCCGGCCCGTCTTCGCGCATCTTCCACTGTCACGTGACCAAAATGCTCACGCGCGCGAACGGACCGGCTACAGATCGCGAGCGCGCGATGCGCTAGTTGTAAACGCAGAGCCGGCGACGCGTCGTAGGCAAGGCAAACCTCAGGTGGCGATAGAAGGGCCTTTGAACCCTCCCTGCGCAGATTACTCGTCGTCCCCTGAAGTGGAATTTAAGCCGTTGCACCATGTCATCGACTCGAGTCGCTGTGGTAAGATCAACATTTCGGAACCCTGTTGCCTCAAATGAACCATTTCTGCCTACATTCTTTCTTCACGTAGTGCACTTGCGTACTACGTTCTACGTGCACTCTCGAACAGCGGAAAGACCTTGGAAGTACTAAATATTGGCCTTGGGGCGCATTCCTTGTCTTGTATGATATCTGTCCGGGTTGTAAAAAAATTATCCTGTGCAAACCACTGGGTTGTGTGCGTGCGTGCGTGTGTGTGTGTGTGTGTGTGCGTGTGTGTGTGTCGGTGTCCGTCCCTTCGTCGGCCGACGTCCCGCGGCCGAAACGTCATTAAATTGTTCTAAGCTACAAACGTCTTCATATATTTTTTGCGTATATTTCTAACCGAGCCCAAGCAATATATATATATATATAATGCACTTATATTATTCATGTATTTGATCCCTCAACAAATTATATGAGGAGGGCGCGCTAATCGTCCAAACAAAATTTATATATATTAAATATGCAATTTTCGTAACGAAACATTTTTTTTGTTGTTCATCCACTTTGAACAGTGCCGTAGCCAAAAATTTTGTTCGAACGATTAGCGCGCCCTCCTCATATAATTTGTCGAGGAATCAAATACATGAATAATATCAGTGCATTGCCAATAACATTGTGTATAGATGCTACAGATGAACTCTTTAACGCTACGCACTGTCAAGACAAGTAAAATATATATTTTTTTTATAAAAAGGCATTTTCGTATGACCCAAAAGTTTTGGCAGAAATACATGATATCAGTGCTTCTGTATTTTTTGCATATTCAATTAGTAAAGAAAATATCACATGAACTTTAGAACTATATCAGTTCAAAACCACCAAAGCAATGCATGCAGCTGATATGAAAAAGCAAAAGCCATGAAATGAAAACAGTGTATTGCAGCAGCTGTCACCAGTCGTATGTTGTAAGTGCACCGAAATTATTGTCGCAACAGAGAGCACATGTAAAAGCAGCTCTGCAAAATATACATTAGAAATGCAAAGTTCAACCGATTATTACATATGCAAAGATACAGCTTGATAAAGGGCAAAAAAATGTCACTGGAAACAAAGTTCACTTGATGTATATGCATAACCTCGAAACAAGATATTTAAATATATGTGTAAGTTTCCTATAAATCTATTTATCTAAGCAAAAGCCACTGTATATAATGCACTGTAAAGCCCTCACCCAAGGGCCCTTGAGGTATCTGTAATAAATATATAAAATTAACATGTTGTGGATTACTTTACGCATGGAAAGGCAGACAATCTAGGCAAGAACAAAACTACGATCGCAAAAATTGTGATATATACTTAGGCCTTGCTGCAGGTTGTGAGCACCATATGGGTAGATAAATAGAGGAAGGTAGATTAATAGAGGAAGAATGCAGAAATCAATAAGAAAATGTGTATTTTAAGTGCCTGCACAGTGACAATTATTCTGCACCCAGAATTTAAGAAGGGTATTGCTTTGATTAAAAAAAAAGTAAAAGCAGGCAGCTAAAAAGAAAGAAAAGGACAAACGAAAGCCACGGATGATGCGACAAGTTGAACAACCCAATATCCGAGTGTGTTTGTTTGGAAGCGCCGCATGGGCTGGGCTTTCAATGAGCAAGGTCAATAAAAATTGTCCTTGTAATTTTCGTATTCGCATGATAACTTTGATCACGATGCTAACTGTTACAATAAACGGCAAAAATTTATGTGGTTTTAAAAGCTAGTGAACAGTCATATGTTTTCATAATTATGCATTTATGGACCCGAAGGAACAGATGGTTTTACTTGCATTGAGTTTTGCTGCTTTGGTACCTAAAGGACAAACTTCACTTGGCGAGAAAGTTTAGCGAAGCGGTCAGTGACTTCGGACACGTTAAGGTCGATGTCTCTGCGGGCGTATATTCTTTTGATATTCTTTTCTTTCACATGTCGGCACAAATGACTAACCACAGCGGTTCGTCTCATCGTACAACGCTTCGTGCTTTGTCAACTTGTTTGATAGTGTGTTGATTTGGCTTGTCTCGTTGTATGTTCCTATGTATGGCTTTAGAAAAGTCAGTGCACCTTTGGCATGAAAAGTTTATGAGAACATTGAACCCATAAAATTCCAGAACTGAAAATTTTAAGCGCGACTTCGGAAATGTCAGTGCACCTCTCGCTTCAAAAGTTTATGAGAAATTTGTACCGATAAAGTCCCAGAATTGAAATTCATGCGCTCCGTAGATTCCGCGGCCGCCGCGAGATGCCGCGACGAGCACGCTCGCCATCGAAATGCCCTTGAAACTTTGTGCTCTGATGGGGTTCCTTGGGTTATGTGACTCTAGGTGCATGGACATTGCCATGATATTCATGCAATCATGAAATCCATGAAATAATGTCATTAAATCCAGCCCGAGTTCATAATATCATAATATATTGTTTATAATATATTGAATTATAATATCATGAAATCCAGCCCGACTTCGCAATGTTCGCGCCGAAATGTTTTTTCGAGCATGAAAAAGACATTGAAGACAGATAGAATGATCTCAGGCACCAGTTGTTGTTTTGGTCGACGGAGTATTACAGTACAAAAAAGAAAAGCTCCCCCCCCCCCCTCTGGCTACACCTTGAATGATTTATATAATAAAAGCATATATTTGTCTCGAATGAAATCGTTTGGTATGTCTAACTATAACGCATTAATTTAGGTGGCATGTTGTTAAAATTTTTTATGCCAAATATTTGCTGGTTAACTGTAAAATGTGAGTTTCTGTACCTTTAATGTGTAATATTTTTGCTGCTAATTTTAGTACTGCACTGATACTGATGTCAGTGTCTCATCACAGCACTACTTGTCTCGTAATCTGTATAGTGATGCTGCAACACCAGAAGATGTCACCATGATGTAAAATAAATTAGTTATTCAACGTCTTTTCTTTTCTTTATTTTTGTGCACACAGGTTACAGGTGGCAACAAGGGCATTGGCTTTTGCATAGTGAAGTTTCTCTGCCAACAGTTTGACGGAGATGTCATCCTGACAGGTTTGTATCCACTGCATTAAATATGATTCCAGGTTTGATGGCACATGTTAAACAATACATGCACGAGCATTCTTTATTTTGAATGGATCATCAAGTAGAAGTAATAACTTGAGATAGATTGCCTTTACTCTACAGAAGTGTTATATAAATTCAGTGTTACCCCCATTCAGTACCATATTTACTCGCATATAATGTATGCACTGGCATAAAAAATGCATCACCAATATTCGTCGTTGTACAAGCTTTACCGTATGTAATAATATCACCTCCAAAATTAGCACCAAATCTTTAACAAAAAATGTGTTCATTGTGTGAGTGAATATGGCATGTTTGAACAAGCTTAATTTTTCTCTGAAACTGTATTAATGGCACTTGTAGTATTAAGTCTATGGCACTACATGAAACTTCACTGGGGCGATTTGGTTGATATACGAAGTACAAGAGGAAAGAGTTGCACTTGAATGGCATTCATGTTGCTTGTGAACTGTGCCTCTTCAGATGGACACTGAGATGAGATTGAAATCCTCAGTGGCTAGAAGAAAATTTAAAAAGAGCCCAACATGGTGGCTTTGTGTATATGCTTCTTTGCCTTCAGTACAAGGTCACGAACTCAATACCAGCCATTTTAATGGTAACACAATGCAACAGCATTTATGTGCCTTGATTTTGGTACACATTAAGGACTCGCGGTTGATTGAAATTAAGCCATATATAGCCATTGACTGCACTATGCCCCATCGACAATGTGTAACTCAAGCATGTTAAAATCCGTTGATTTCTTTAAAAACAAACATAATGCATAGCTTTAGCTGTGTACAAGTGCAGCTGTTTACAACATACGTTCAGGAACACTGTTGCACATTAATAAACTGAATTCTGGTTCTTTAATGTGCACTGACATCGCACAGTACACGGGCCTCTAGAAATTCTAGAGGCCCGTGTACTGTGCGATGTCAGTGCACGTTAAAGAACCCCAGGTGGTCGAAATTTCCGGAGCCCTCCACTACGGCGTCTCTCATAGCCTCAGTCGCTTTGGGACGTTAAACCCCATAAACCATAACCAACCAACTGAATTCTTGCATTCACTGTCTGCAAGGAGCTTAAGTGTGTAGATATTTTTCGTTTGGCTGATTCTTCTAAGGCATACCAAAAGGTCTTGTTTGGTTAGTTGCCCACCTGCAACACTCTTTCTTTTTTTTTTTGCATTTCCTTTTAGAGTAATAGCTCTAGCCGATGCACCAACCCCACTCAACACCATGTGATGTGTCTGCTGTCTGAATTTGACCTTCAGCCTAGCCAAGGTCAAAATGTGCCTAGATAGTAAAAAGACGTAGAAAAAGAAATCACATCCACGACTGGGAGTCGAACCAGCGGCAGTGCGTACAGATCAGCTTCACAGGACACTGCGCGAGACCACTAGGCTATCGTCACAGCCAAACCCAAATATGCCTCGTGATAAACTGCACCACACTCTCGTGCTGTGCACTGCAGAGCGTCGTCTTCATCAACTTCTATCTGTTCCGTCCAGGGGCACTGCCTGCCCATCGGCGTCTTTTACGTAGCACAAGTCCATGCTTTCACACTGATTCGAATGTAGTAAACATTCTCTGTAGTTTCCAAAATTCTAAAATTTGGCCTGGCCCACCCCCAAAAATTTCACCTTGGCCATTGTGGGTCATAACTGATGACCAGTCATAATCGAGCGTGCCGCTATGGCAACCTCCAAATTTGGCTCGGGCTATTGCCAAAACGCTATCACTCGGCCTTTGGGTATGACCGGGGTGAAACACTGCCTAACTTTTTTCTGTAAGTTGCTGCCTTTTATAGGACATGGACGGTATGTCTGATAGGTCCATACCTGATTTGTGTCTCTTGTATTCTTTTGTCTAATCCCTTTGCTTTTTTTTTTTCATTGTTGCTATGTGCCAGCTGGCCCAAATGTGCATTTACTGAAGGCATGGATGATTGATGGGCCTGATACGAAAAGTTCATTAAAAAAATTTTTAAGTGCCTTGTGGTGCAGACTTTATGTAATGCCTGTGATGCCAATTGAAAGGCCTGATGGTAAAGAAATAAGTGCCTCAGAATTTATTGTGGACATTTAGTATCAATTAGCTACGAATATTTTATTGTCGGTGTTACTGCACTAGTTATAACAGTATTGTTGTTACTAGTAAGGCATGTTGACGGGCTTTGGTTCTGCATCTTAAAACTTGGAAAAAACCACCTAGGTGCAAATAATTTCACAAAGACAAAGAGACGAGGAGACAATGGACTGTCCGTTGTCTCCTCGTCTCTTTTGTCTTTGTGAAATTATTTGTGCCTAGGTAGTTCTTTCCAAGTTTCAAGATTGTTGTTACTAGTTATAAAAAGGCCATTTTATTGTCTCAGCTTTCTGTGCATTGTTTCAGCTGTTATGAGAAAAAAAAAATGCCACGTTCTGTTTCTTTTTACCGTGCAGCTCGGGACGAGACGCGTGGCAGTGCAGCTGTTTCAGAGCTAAACAAGCAGCTGCTGCGACCAAAGTTTCACCAGCTTGACATCGACGATCTTGAGAGCATTCGCAAGTTTCGCGACTTCATCAAGAGCACTTATGGGGGCCTGGATGTGCTCGTGAACAATGCTGCCATTGCATACAAGGCAACTATCTCCAATTTTCTTGTTGTTGTCGAAAAGAGTTCTATACACGTGTGTATGTACATGGTTAACGATAAAGGCATGTTGGAGATGTAAGGCTTTCACTGATATGTCTTTGCACATTTGTGATTGCTCACTTTGGTTCGCAGCAAAGTTACTTGTGAAAAAGGAAGAGAAGAAAGGAAAGATAAGGACAGATGAGAGAGTGTGTGTTGAAGTGTGGTCAGCTGATTATGAGCTAGCTCCTTTTGTTCAGTTATCTTTTCTGTTGTTTCCATGACACCTCAGTAGCATTGATATTTTTTCAAGTTAATCAATTCATCTAGTTTTGTTCTTTTCTTATTCTTCTTAAGCATGTAAACGTGAGCCTAGCTTTTGGTTTAGCTGGTTTCAACTCGTTGTCTCAATCTAGTGGGCACAGATGAATAGTCTTTCTAGCAAGGGCGAATAAAGGGAGTGTGGGAAGTTTGGAATATTTGTGTGCCTTCTTGACTCAAAATTTATCATTCAAAATTTTATCATGCTCAAGCAGCTAAAAACTTAGGACAAAGTTTTAAAGCTCACAAAATAAGCGTAAATTTGGTGTCAGAAAAAAATAAGTGCAGTGAGGAGCCACATTGTTATGCTTTTTAGGTGAAATATTCAGCTTCTGACTGAATTAAGATATTTTTGGCTGTACAATGTCTTGCAGTCATTCTAACAGTCACTTGTCATTCACCTTTTTGATGATGTGAAGGCTGCGCAACCAGCCTCATTTAGTGCATCTTTATAACAAAATGAAGTGAGAGCAGCCATCTGTTTTTTTATGATATGAAGTTTAAAGGGCACTGTCTTGGAGCAGATGGCAACAGAAAGATCAAAGCTAACATAGTATGCAAGAAAATAAAATATTTCAGCTGTTGTTCCTGAGCAGTGCTGGGCATTCAACAGTAAAGCGATGAAAAAGTGATGTTGATACATCTTGCAGTGACCGTCTCAGTTATTTTTTTCTTTACTTGCAGAAAAACTCCACAGCACCGTTTGCAGAGCAAGCTGAAGTCACTTTGAAGACAAACTTTTTTGGCACGCTTAATGTCTGCAAGGAACTATTCCCATTGCTGCGCCCACATGCTAGGTGCGTTGTTCCTCCTTCTGTAATAGAATTGTTATCGAGCTGGTTGAGCTTTTTCTGCAGCAAATTTCTTCAAATGTTCGGCGATCCGCAAGGTAGGAAGCACATCACAACTTAGGGGCAGGATCATCCCCAGAGCTTGCGGACATCCTATGTTTGCATTTTGAGTCAAAAATGTTAATTTTGTTGGTCATGAATGGACAGCTCTAGTTCCAGGTGTTTTTAGGTGTTCAGGTACTAATGTGTGTCACATTCTGCTTGATAATCGACATTACAAGCAAGCTGGAGCCACAGGGTCTTTGTACTGGAACCTGAAGACTCAACTTGGGACTGTATAGTTATGATTTAAAAAGCGCGAATAAAAAGCCAGCCTGAAATAATGACGCTTCAAGTCGAAAGCGTGTCCAGTGATTGTAAATGCCAAGTTTGCATTTGATCCGTGCATACATTTGCCAAAGGCAAAACTTGGGTAATGTCAAAATTCATTTGGTTTATTTATACTATCAGTCCTAACAACTCAGACCCCAGAAAGGGTTGGGCATTGAAACGCACACACCGCACCTCAGGCCTGCTGCTATTGGCCACACTGCTGCCATGCTAGACCTGCAGATAGATGAAATATGAAATACCATATAGTTTTGCACAAACTGTGAATTCAGGCAGTCGTTAACATGTAGAGATAAAAAAGCGTTTCCTGCTGCGACGTGGTGGAATTAAAATTCTCACTGCCATTTACAACATTTTCTTCATCCAGTGACAACGTATTTACTGCCGAAGGAGGGCAGGAGTATGTGTAGTGCAAATTGTACACACGTGTGGTGTAATATACTATTTAGTACAACCAGAATCCTTGTACAACACTTTCATACAGGGTGGTCAACTTGAGCAGCTGTGCTGGCATGCTGGAGAGAATTCCTGGAGAAGAGCTGAAGAAGAAGTTCAGTGACCCCAACATAACTTTAGAAGAGCTCTGCAGCCTCATGGAGCAGTTTGTGCAGTGGGTATTTGCTTGCTTAAATTTGGTAGTTTATTGTTTCTGTGTCTGCATTGCATAATTATCTAGCTCTACTAGCATACTGTATCATACTATATCTTCCTGCATGAGTAGCAACCCATTAACCTAGTTACCTTATTATATTTTACAGAGCTGCTAAGGATGGCACGAGTGGTGAAAAAGGTTGGGGAAACTCTTGTTACTGTGTCTCTAAGGTGGGAGTCACTGTGCTGAGTTTCATTCAGCAGCGTGAATTTAATGGAGACCCTCGCGAGGACCTGGTTGTAAATGCTGTAAGTAGATATTTTATTTCATCACACCAGTATGAGTATTGACCAAATGTTTAGGGGAATCCCCCAAGGTGGAGTAGATTTGTAATAAGGGAGTAATTACTCATTGACGTCCACCCGAGCGCAGCCATACGGCTACAAAGGAAAGCTACACAGCTTTCTCAGAAACTTGCCGTCCCGGTTTGCTCAATAAGCTTGCCGTCCCGGTTAGCTCAATTGGTAGAGCCACTGCTCCGGTGAAGCGGTGGTCCCAGGGTTCGAACCCCGGACCAGGACGAATTTTTCTTTAACTACGAAGTTTCTGAGAAAGCTGTGTAGCTTTCCTTTGTAGCCGTATGGCTGCGCTCGGGTGGACGTCAATGAGTAATTACTCCCTTATTACAGATCTACTCCACCTTCGGGTATTCCCCTAAACATTTGGTCAACATTGTTCCCACTTCGAGTTATTGATCAATTCGCTCTCGTCCTATCATAAGCTTGCCGTTCCGGTTAGCTCAATTGGTAGAGCGACTGCTCCGGTGAAGCGGTGGTCCCAGGGTTCGAACCCCGGACCAGGACGAATTTTTCTTTAACTATGAAGTTTCTGAGAAAGCTGTGTAGCTTTCCTTTGTAGCCGTATGGCTGCGCTCGGTTGGACGTCAATGAGTAATTACTCCCTTATTACAAATCTACTCCACCTTGGGGGATTCCCCTAAACATTTGGTCAACACTGTTCCCACTTCGAGTTATTGATCAATTCGCTCTCGCCCTACCATAAGCTTGCCGTCCCGGTTAGCTCAATGAGCGACTGCTCCGGTGAAGCGGTGGTCCCAGAGTATGAGTTGAGCCATTGTCTCAAATTTTCATCAAGTCCTTGTGTGCTTGTTAGTGCCTGCATGCACCTTTCACTTCAGCCCACTCAGGTCATCTGCTTTCCTGATGGCAAATTTGTAACCTGTAAGAACTGAAATGCAGACCTGCACAGTTTTAAACACAGCTGTTGTGAGACTTATAGTGGAGTGTAGTCATTGTGGAGCACTAGGTGGCATCAAAATGAGAGTGCAAATGTGGTTCCGAGCACCTGCACATTTTCTTCAAGCCACATCATTCTTGAAGCGCTATTTATTTTATGAACTCGTCTGTTGTAGTTTTCAGATGTGCTTTCCAGGATATGATGTAACGACTTTTAAAAAAAAATTTTTATGAGAAACCTTGCATTTCAAAAGCTTGTTTCATTAGCTGTCAATTCAATCTTTACTGTAGACCAAATGTTTCAGGGGAATCCCCCAAGGTGGAGTAGATTTCTAATAAGGGAGTAATTACTCATTGACGTCCACCCGAGCGCAGCCATACGGCTACAAAGGAAAGCTATACAGCTTCCTTTACTGTACTTTGCTTTTGTTGTAATCATAAAGATTCGTTTTTATTGAAGGCACATAGTCAGTAGTTTTTTCTCAGAAGGGACCCCAAGTAATGTACAGTACTTTAATATTTTTTTGCATTTAGATATATGTGCACGTTGTGATGTTACCTGAAAAGTTCAAGCCTGTGCCAGACTTCAGCACAGCTGGCATCCCACATGAACAAAATTTGCTGTGTTTGACACATTGTGCTGATGAAGGAGGAAACAAGGTTACAGTCACAACTGTAATCTGTGTAAATATCTTATTAATTAAGTGACTTAATGACTTCATGGCAAAACTAGAGGCTTCCACAATGAGTACTGTGGAGGCGCTTTGTTTGGTCTCTCTTTGGCACTGCCTCCACAGATGCTCAGCTTCTCCATGAAGAAGGTGCTGGTAGTTTTTCATGGAATAGTCTACATAGCTAACATAAATAGGCAAGGCACATTTTGTTTACTGCTTATCAACTTGGTTTTGTGTTATCTTGACCTTTCGTAATCTTAGGTACATCCAGGTTTGGTTGCTACCGATATGTCAAGCCACTACGGGTCCTTGACACCTGAACAAGGTTGGTGCCTACTGAACAAGTTCCTTTTTGCTTCAGTTTTTTTCTGGATTGTTGCATTTGTGCGCTCAATGTGGTCTTTTTTTTTTGTTACATAAAGCTTGAGAATTACAGACATCCAAGTGTGCTCTTTTACTCCATGCAATCACACGCATCTGTTACAAACTAACTTTAGAAAAAGTTAACCTCCTTCAGCAGCCAAAGTTTTACCAGGTGGCTTGGACATCCACACATGCAAGAACAGGTTGCATGGTAACCTGTTCTTCAAGTAATTAGGGTGGCTTGATAATCGGCTGTCTGCTTTTTTTTTTTTTTAAGGAAAAATGTTTGTTGGTATCATATTTTGCTTTGTTAAAATGATAAATTATGTACTTGCAGTGCCATCAAAGTAGTTAAAACCACATAACAGCTTCCCTTACAGCGAACACTCGCTATTGTACAAACAAATATGACCTGACCACCGTGATGGACCCTGGGGCAATGGCAAAGAGTAGAATGGACAAAAAAAAGAAAATAAAATTGCCCAGCCCGCATCGCCACAGGCACAGCGGGCTTTGGGGCAGTGGCAGGGAGTATCAGCGAGGACACAGAACTCTGTTTTAGAGAACATGCAGGCTCTACAAACACACGTGTGCGGCCATGAACTTCATCGCAGATGCATACGGCTGTCTTTGAATCAGAGAAAATATATTCAGTAGAGGAGTGGGTAACTGCAAGGGCTATTGCTGCCTCTTCCGCCTCGATGGACTGGGTCGGTCGAGTTCCAAATGATGGCAGATGTAACTGAGTTGTGAGCATTGTCTATGACTGCAATTGCAAGTGCGGTCTACTGAGGGCATTCAGTGTCGCGTCCACATAGATGGCGGGGGCGGATGAGGAGTAATGCTTGCGAAGGGCGCCTTAGCTGTGGCAGTGCGTCGCTTGTGATCGTACTCCTGATTAGTGTTTTTCGGGAGTAGCGGGATGTAAATATTTGCACTGTAGGTAGTCAAGGCAGACACGAGTAATGAAGCGAGAGTGCACCAAATAGTGTCAAGACCTCGCAGTGTTGATGGTGACTTCCTTACATCGTGCAAAAAAGCACACCACGAAATTATGTTTTGCGCAGTCTGATATGCGTATGTTTTATGTCTGATCCATTCCAAACTCGGAAACATCGGGTGAACGAACGACATGGATGTTGCGAACGGTGCGTGGTGGTAATGTTTGTTATATGATTAAAACTCGACAGTGAAAATGTTTTTTTTTTGTTATTCTCATTAATTTGTTATTCTTTTTTTCTATTTTCATTATTGTCGCATAACGACAATAATTCTGCTTCTTCTGCATTTTATTCTGCTTCTTTTTTTTCAAAAAATATGCAGGCGCTGATGCTGCAACCTATTTGGCTCTCCTGCCTCCAAACATTGACTCACCTAAGGGACAGTTTGTCTGGTATGATCGCAAGATTACCCCATGGGACAAATAGTAGGAAAGGTGATCGACTGCATGGCCTCTCGGTTTGTGGTATCATGCTCTGAACACTCCGGCACCCTTTCCTAGTGTCACGCTATGTAGGGTGTGGTAGTTAATTAATGATCCCGAGAAAACATATTTGCACTGATCTGCATGATATATAGGCTTACAAGAAATGCGACCTATTTTCTCATTGCGCTTTCTGGTTTTATGAAATAAAGATGGCTCCGATTACTTTAATCAATGGTGTAGCATGGTTATTTGTGGTGTGATGATGATGTAGTAACAAGGCCCATAGTTATGAAATTTTGTGTCATGTTGTTGCAAATGCTGTTCGACAAGACAAAAAAAGTGTAATCTGAGGATGCATCGACACCTTTTCTGTAGAAAAGTTACCGACAGCACTTAAAACTACTTAGTGCTGTGAATGCGAAAGCATTTGTGTGTCATTGTTGGTTGCAATATAACTATATTTGTTTACTAGTTAGTAAGTAGCACTATTGTCACAAAGGTCTTTCCGGTAAAGGCTTTTAGGAAAGACCACACGACATATGCATACATATCAAGCGCTGCTTCAACCAAGCCACTGCGTCACTTCTAGCACAATGACATCGCTTCCGGTCTCCAGGATCGTGGTGACGTCACACTGAATTTTCATGACCACTTTTGCGGTCAACAACGACAATGCCTCGTTTCGTTGCTGAGTTACTGGTGAGCCATTTATGGCTTTCATCTTAACAACCAAATGCTTGTGTGAACAAGCACTCCTTTAGTTACACGCACGGCTGGTTCTTGTCGCCACTCATGCTCCCAGTCTTGGGAAGGCAATGGCGATTCACTGTGTACAGGGAGGTTCACATTAGCGAGTCACGGAGGTCACGCAACTAGTTTCAATTGATTTGCTACGCTCCCTCCCCGCTTTTCTAGTGCTTCAGAAACCGTAACTAATTGCCCGAAATCAGTTGTGTGATGTTTGCGACTCGCCAGCATGAATCCGCCTTGAGAGTTTGGCAAATAGGCATGGCTATAGGGAGGGGCCACGTGCCTGCGGCACACGACACATCACTGCCGACGTCAGGGAACACCTCTGCTCAGGCTCTGGGCACCATATTTAAGTCGCGTGAGCCGTGCGGCGGGGACTAATGGCATATTGCCTTGTCCGAGTTGGTGCCTTGCACAGCAATCTGATTTTTTCACATTAGCACACATGAGGTGTCCGTGGGCCTCTGCTGCTTTTAATGTGCTTGAGGAAAGCGTGGCAGAGTAGTGTTTTTTGCCCTTGCTCGTTGAAAACAGATTTGAGCATATGATAAGCGACTGAGATCTTTCTCGTGAACTTTCACCGCCAAGCAGACCAACAGACCGAGCAGCCCGGGCCATTAATTGACGCCAAAGTTGGTAGCATAGATGCGTTTCGTGTCTGCCATCCATAACTCCGTCTGCCATCGTACATGTACAGTCTTTATTAGTACCTTCGTTCATATATGCCTAGTCAGCTCGGTTTCGGAGGTCTCGCCGAGACAGCAATAAATTGTCTGAACATCAAAACAGAGCCTAAATGTATTGACCTGCCGCGGTGGCTCAGTGGTTAGAGCGCTCAGCTACTGAGCCGGAGTTCCCGGTTTTGAACCCGGCCGCTGCGGCAGCGTTTCGATGGAGGCAAAATGCAAAAGGTGCCCGTGTGTGGTGTGAGTCATAGCCCGAGTCATTTTGGGACATTAAAGCCCCATATTTGGATGAGAAATTCGAGGCCCGTGTACTGTGCGATGTCAGTGCACGTTAAAGAACCCCAGGTGGTCGAAATTTCCGGAGCCCTCCACTACGGCGTCTCTCATAGCCTCAGTCGCTTTGGGACGTTAAACCCCAACAAACCACACCAAACCATTAAAGCCCCATAAATCAAACCAATCCTAGCTCTTTCTCTTCTTTCACTCCCAACTTCTCTTATGGCATGGTTCGGGTGTCCACCGAGATGTGAGACCCTGAAAAAATTGATTTTTTCCAATATTTCAACATTGTTCGAAAAATTTCCAATAATAAAGCTGCATCATTTTTTTCATACTGTAGATTGGTTTGGTTTATTGGGGTTTAACGTCCCAAAGCGACTGAGGCTATTTCATACTGTAGAGTTAGTGAATTAGTAAAGACTAATTCATGTACAACCCCTGCACAGGAGAATTTGAGGTATTGAAAATAAATAAAATAAATAAATAAACCTAATTATCAGCAGGAATAAAGTGTCACTCCAGAAGCTGCAGACCACCCTAAAAAACAGATGCCTGGAATGTTTGCGTCAAGGTACAATTTACGTAGCTGTATATACCGGCCTTAAAGACCACCTGACAGGTGCTAGCACATACCTCTCTTCTAGTGCACCTGCAACGCACCGTCGGTGACAGCGCTCTAGAGAAAAGCTTATTTTGTTCTCTGATACATGTCTTGGGATGCTGGAGTTGCTCACTGCCATCATGTAGAAGCTTAGGTTTTGTATTGTGCGAGTTATCTTTTAAGGCCGGTAAAAAGTACTTCCCGTAAATGAAATTCCTTGGTGCGGACATTTTAGCCAGTTGTTTTTCAAGGTGGTCTACAACTTGACACTTTATTCGTGAAGCCAATAACCAAAGTGTTAACTAATTACTGTGCACCAATTAATTAACTTTGGGGAACAAAAAAAATTGGAGGGGGAGCCTTTCCATTTTTTTTGTTCTGTTTTTGACATGCGGAATCGGTCAATCTATACATTCATAGATCCCTGGGAGTCTTCATACCACTCCTAGCGTAGTGGTGTGGTGGTTAAGCGATGGGCTACAATCCTGCGATGGCAGCTAGGTGCTGTCAGCGGTACCCAGGTTGCTCTTCCGGAGCAACTTCTTGCCACCAATCATTAATTTAACTGCCACCTACCATGGTGGGTAGTTTGCTCACATTCCGGTGGGCAGGTTGCGATGACGCCTCATGCTACGCGGCCGAAGTGGCCCACGTGCCATCTACGTGGCCCACCTTGGCGGCCCTTGCTGCCTTTAACCTTGCTAACTTTAGCTGGGACACTCGGTATAGTAGGCAGTCGCTTGGAGATGACTCAAACATACTCGTACCCACACCCCATCCCGGCGAACCATATGTTCCCGGGTATGAGATGAGACAAGTGTATACAATAGGGGTTGAGAGGGTCCCTAGACCATATAATCTGGTAATGCCCAAATTCTCCTGGAAGGGTACTAAATATCGACTCTACAGAATCCTGGGAGACCCTGCTGCGTAGTTCAGACCCCGAGCTCCAGCTCCGCCTTGTCCGACTGGCTGAAGAGGCCACCGGGACACAAGACCTCCCGGCCAGCATCTAAAGCGGTGCCTCCTGCCTCCCCGGCCTAAGCCGAGGGGGAGTGGGGGAATGCCATCTCTGTTGGACAATAAAAGTTCTTTCCTCCTCCTCCTATATAGCTAGGGGTTGGATTTTTGGTTTTTATTCTTCAAAAATTCGGCGGACTTTTTTCGGTGTTTATTTCAGAATGTAAGTTTCGGTTTTTTTTTTTTCAGCGAATATTTTCGATGAATGAATTACTGACTTTTCTCAGTGATTTTATGTGGCAATTCTGTGCGCTCAAAAGTCACTTGGTATATCTTGGCATTTTTGTTAGCATGAACAGTTTGTTTTTCAGTAGTTAACATAATTTACCAGTAATTTTACACTTGGAGGTATGCTTTTAGAAATAATTGCTTTGGTGATTAATAAACAAATGCAAGTTTAATGACACAGCCGGCAGTCAAGAACACAAGTGGATTTTACGTTTAAGAACTAGGCTGACAACTTTTCTCTAGGTTGCCGCGATTGGTTGACAAGAGGACGGGGCATCATGTGGTCTGCGAGTAGATGGCAGAGATGGAACTGGCACATTCGTCGCGGTAGCCAGAACATGATACTTTCCATGACGACCATGCATGTGGCTTGTTGTCGGTGTCGTCCTTGCACTTGATAAAGCTATCTGACAGAATATATAACTGCTCTAAGCGGGGGATGACAGTGAACAAACAATGCTTAGCTAGCAAGCGGCGAGAAGGTGGTGCTTCCCGGACTGCAGAGGAGTGTAAACAACCGTAAAAATGGCTAAAATCACGCAACTGCGCTGCTTATCCAACAATGCCACCGTCATTGCGCCACTGGCTTCCCTACTTAGTTAATATCCAACTTTTACTGGGTGTGACTCGCACTCAACAGCTAGCTAGCTGTGCTTTGCGTGCCAAAAATATTGACCTTTTTCGGTTAAAACTGAATTTAAAGAACTAAAGTCGACTACTTTTTCGGTTCACACCGAACAGTCCAGCAGCCCCTTTATATAGCGCAAGCTTGATGTTGAATCGAGCCCCTCCTGTACCATGTACTTCTCGACCACCACTTGTTCAGGAATAGCCACTCGACAACCTTCCACGCCATTGCGCGTTGTTGTCGATAAAATCGATGCGCTCTACGGTGAAAAGATTCGATCGCGCGGCTTGCATTGCCGCGGGAATTGATGTTTTCTACCCGTTCCAATCATGAATACAGGGTGTTTCACCTAAGGCTTTACACAATTTTTAAAACTTGGCATTTTGAATCAGAAAGGCTGGTTAACTAAAATTTGACAGTTAACTTTCTAAGTATTGCTGTTAAGCTACTTAATTATTGAGAGGCGTGTAGCACATTGCGAGTAATATCCATATCAATTTTTAGAATTTCGAAAACGGTCTTGATTCCCGCCGCGCTACAGTAAGCAACTGGCTTACTGTAGCGCCACATCCTCGCAGCGTTACGGCCCTGGCGGAGAAAAGAACCAACTATGACGTGTAGAGAGTAGTAGAGAGGTTATGAGGTGGCCAGACTTCAAAGGTGATGCGTTCACGTGACGTCCTGTGAACGCATCGAGTCGTCCTGTGCCCTGCGCACTTTCACACATCCCTGATCAGTTCGGCGCGCGCTGAGAGAGGTGTGCTGTGAGTTTGTGGGCGACGTCTTCCTCGCATCATCTTTTTCTCATTCTTGCTCCGATTTGTGGTCGCCCTGCAAGGTGTAACCGTTGCACCATGTCGACTCGTGTCGCTGTGGTAAGATAAATACTGCAAATACCTGATCAAGCTGGATTTATGCTCACCGCGTGCTTTCTTTCGGACCTTGAACACTGAAGGACCTTGAGCAGTTGGCGGCCTTGAGTCGTTCTTCGTGTTGTGTCATTCGTTCATTTATCGTCTCTGTTATGGGGCTATCGTTCTGTTTCTGCAGCCGTCCGTTAGCTGCGCGGAAGCAAAGCGCGTTTTGGCTTTGTAGGCGGGGCGCTGTTCCGCATGCACGCGTGTGCAGGTGCGCGTGCGACTGCTTGCCGATCGCTGCCGTTGCTGAGCAATGCTGGCCGAAATGATACATTCCGCTTACGTTATGGGAGATACTCCGCGTCATGTTTCTACCGTTGCCGCGGTCACCTTGCTCGGCCAACCGGCCCTGATGCTCGAACGAATATGCGTGATGCTGACTCCGATTTTTTGTGATATTAATTTTTTTTTTTTGCGATTTGTGAATGAAAGTGAGCAGCAAGCATATTTGGTAGCACAAACTCATGCGGAGCGTAAAGTCTGATAGATATTCCTGAATCTCGAACGAATGTTATTCATGATCATCAAGAGTGTAATCGTGTGTTGATTCAGGCCACTTTTGCTTAGTACTCCGTTATTACAAATCTACTCCACCTTGGGGAATTCCCCTAAACATTTTTGACCAAACACAATTTTGTCTGGCACAACAGTGGAGTTGAGAGCTGGCAACTCGCCTTAAGTTCAGGTTATGATTCAGGTTATGGGACATACGGGCACGGATCACTTATCATGTTGCAGGTTTTTCATGTGACAGCTGTTCCTGCACTTTTTATTATGACCTGGCTATGTACAAGAGCAGATGGACTAGATCATTTCGTGCAGCGGTGCAATGCATGTTTTCTTGTTAACGAAGTGAAATGCATGCTCGTAGGGTTTTTAGCTTATTACTCTTGTCTCCCACACAGAACAGCTGTTTGGAACTAATTCTGTGTTGCGAGAACATTGACAGTGGCTGAAACAAGCATGTTCTTTAGTCATGAATTGCTACATGCATGTGTCATGCAAATCTGTGGAGCTTTGTCTTTCACAAATAGCAGGAGCAACAGTGCAAAAAGAGACCTGTAAAACTCGTTTGCTTTTCACTGTATGAATTAAGCTGTATCAGCAGTTGTGAACAATGTGCTTGCATCAGGCTTCTGCATATATTCATCTCATATCTGTAGTACAAAGTTACATACCAATTGTAGTGCTGCATAATTATGAGCTGTAGCAAACTTCAAACTGAAAAGTTTATAGCATTGGGTTATAGTAGGATACAACTCAAGAACACAGCTGTGAATTACAGCTGTGTAATTACAGCTGCAACAATTGGTTGACGCTTTGGCTGGAGGGCCTTCTTTGAGGGGCATTCACTGTTAAATTCTCGAGTTGTAACCGGCTTATTGTTTTGGTGCCTGGTTCATTTTTATTCATGGAAGGAGAATTGCACAAATTTTCTTTAAATACTCATGCGTATTACAACTTTTTGTGGCATGGACAAAATATATGTCCTCTGCTTTCACAATAGTATTGCTAGTTAGGAGGCAGACCTGAAAGCTTACTCCTGTAATGCTCCTGGGTAGCCAGGGGAGTTGATAGTGATGAGTATTTTGTCCATGCCACAAAAAGTTGTAATACGAAGAAATCATCGTTGCATATAGTAAATTAATTAATCAGTGTCTTTTGTGTGCGCAGGTTACAGGTGGCAACAAAGGCATTGGCTTCTCAATAGTAAAGTTCCTCTGCCAGCAGTTTGATGGAGATGTGTTCCTTACTGGTTAGTATCTGCTGCATTGAATGTGATTTCGGCTCTGCTGGCATGCGGGGCAAGAGAAAACAGTTGCTGTGCAAACATGCTTCCATACTGTCTGAATTTTACGTTTCCCCATTGTGTGCACTGAATAATGTCAGCTTGTCACTGGAATTTTCTTCAAAATTTCTTGAGGCCTTTGATGTTTTGAAGTTACTGTTTTATCACACTTTCAGTATTCCACATCAGTTGTAGCAAACTGTTCATTGGGTTGAGTTGGTTGTGGTAAATGGTGAGACTTGTTCAAAGGGCAACAAGTAGGAAGGAAGACTTGCAGCAGTAGGGCATTAGTGTTCTTTGTGACCTGAGCCCCCTCAGTCAGTTTGACATTCTAAATGGCAATGAAAAGAAACAGCTCGGAAAGGTCCCACTGTTGTGGCCCGGTTGTTATGGCATTCTGCCACTAAGCTCAAGGTTGCAAACGCGCTCTGCAGTGCAGTACCCATATTTTGATGGTGGTGCAGTACAAAAAATGCTTATGTGCCGAGATTTCAGTGCATATAAATGAAACTGAGGTGGCTGAAATTAATGTGAAGCTCTGCTATAGTCGTATACAACTTAAGTCTGCAGTGAAGCTCCGCCCACATTCAGCCTCCGCGCACAGAATTCCTCCACGACGAAAAAGTAGTCTGTTGCTTAAACTCTTCTTGTTACCTAAACAAGAAGCTTATAAAAAGAAAAAAAATTATGGGCTCTAGAATTTTGATGCTATGGCTTGTTTAATATTGTCGGACATTATAAAGCTAATTTTGTTAGCTGTTGCGATTGGCCAAAAGCCTCTTTGAGAAGTT